>NW_008751678.1:1727812-1728408 GCF_000715545.1 Opisthorchis viverrini
CGCTGCCTACAAACCTTAAACAAAATAACACCTTCCTAAATCCACGAGATCCTTTCTATATAGGAGCTTTTAACGTCTGTACTCTATGTCAAATTGGCAAACAGGCTATGCTTGCTGAAACCTTGTACCCCCTTAAAATTGATGTATGCTGTGTCTCCGGAACACGCATACAAGACTCTAACGTGGTTTTGCATCTCAAAACGCCAAGGATGAACCCAGCTCTTTCACACTTCTCCCTCCGTGTGTCTGCTGACACCTCGAAAGAAGATATAAGGTCCGAAGTAGCCGCACTGAAACGTGATATAAGGTAGTAGCCGCACTGAAACGTGGGAAGGCACCAGGACCGGACGGTCTGTATCCAGCCCTCTTCAAAGAAGGAAGAAATCCCCCCCCTACCCACTTGACAAAGCTTATTGGTACTATGTGGGACGAAGAGCATGTCGATAGTTATCCCTATCTTCAAAAAGGGTACACGGACGCTATGCGAAAACCACCGTGGCATCAGCCTGTTAGCTGTGGCATCGAAGGTGCTCTCTGGCCTTATCCTTCGAAGGTTGACTGAACACAGGGAGAGGCAGATCCGTGAAAACCAAGCT
>NW_008751678.1:1728641-1737680 GCF_000715545.1 Opisthorchis viverrini
AGATCTGCAAACCTTTTGAAAATGCCCTTTCTTCCCACAGTTTTTGCAGGTCGCATCCTTAGCGGGGCATTTATATCTCGGGTGACGAGCATAGCCACAGAAGAAACATGAAGACCCCACACTGGCAGCAGTTGCCTGCTCGTGCGATGACGTCCGAGAACGTGGAGACTTTGGTGGGTCGTTCGACACGGTGGCACAGGGGAGTTGAGTGTTCGGCAAAAACGACAACAACTGTTTTTGCGCTAGTTCGAGGGACTTTGCATATTCGTATGCGGTTTTAAAATCCAGCGACTTATGTTCCAACAGTCTCTGGCGTATAGTATTGGAATAAAGTCCACTAATAAATGCGTCTCGTAACGCTTTATCGGTATGCTGTTGTGCACTGACGGCTGTAAAGCGGCAGTCTGGCAATAAACTGCGAAGTTTCTGCACAAACTGATCAATGTTCTGAGCTCCGTCCTGTTTACAAGTGTTCAAAAGATGCCGTGCAAACCCTTCATTTTTCGGCTGTACGTAAATTTCTCGCAAGGTTTCGATGGCTGATTCATAGTCTTTGCAGTCTTTGATGAATTGGTAAACACTAGGTTTTCAGTTTATCTGGTGACTGAGAATCGATTGACTAGGAAGTTTGTGAAAGTACAAAACCAATACTCCCAGGTATCTGCCGAGTCTTGAGTATTGGGGTCGGTATCGAATCGTTCAGGACGTAAGAATCGATCCATTGTTCGAAGAAAACTTTTTTGGATGAATAGATTGTTGTGTACGACGAGGGTCGGAGTGCAACGACAATCAGAACGACAATGGAAAGGACTGAGGGCCCGAAAGCTAGGATTTATTCATCCAAAACTTTGACACTGAGAGCTGAAGACGGAAGAAAGTGATTTAGCAACAAATGATGAGACGTTTGAAAAACAGAGCAAATACATAACACAGACATGGCCCAGTCGCGCCCTCAATGGCGCTCGTGCATCAAAGCTATTGCCTTCAATGCATAGCTTCTTTTCCAACCCCCACCCCCACTTGACAGCCCACTGACAGTGCTGGATTTATGCACCAATGTACCAGCTCGCGCGTGCAATGCGCAGCTACCTACCCCCCCCCCTCAATCATCGGTGAACGAAACTGGGGCAGCTAAAACCATTGGACGACCAGTACCCGGTTCTTACAGCTAACAATGATGTTGATGATGACTTGGCTCGTCAATACACTCGAGCAGCCCAATGACTTCTGTGCATGCTGGTAACGTATCCCGGAGCCAAGGCCATAACCTCAAAAAATCACAAAGCCATACGGGCGATATATGTTAGAGCTGAGGTACCGATAGTTATTGCCCACCACTACGACTATAAACGTCGATCCAGATCATGTTCTCGGTGTCCATTTTCATTAACCTCTCCTCCGGGAAAACCTAAGAGATGGACCCTCCATATGGTGTAAGGAAGCCTTGGAGAATTGCAATTCAAACGAGCACACCAAAGCCATGCACAAAAGCTACATGGAGGACAGTGATCGTTACTCGGAAAAGATAAACACAATCATGCACGACACTGGAAACTGCCTGTAGTGTTTCCGAGCTCATAGACAGAAACCACTAGTTACTTTCGCTGTGGTGCGAGACGATGTGTCTTATTGGGATCAAAGATTAAGTGTTAGGCAGACGTGAACCCATCAAAGTTTTTATGTGGACATTAGAATGTGGCTGAATTAGGAAGTTCAAGATTAATGCAGTCAGGAATTTACAGGAGCCACTTCAATTAGACCAGATCTGTCTATCAAATACGCTCAGTGATGATGTTGGAAACCTGTGCCATGAAAGCCAGGATAGGAATCATAGAAAGCTGTGATTCCAAATTTTATTTGGCCATCTGATTCTATGCCTACCTTCGCTCGACTCGTTCAAACTGTGTGACGGTTTGACATATTCAGATCCCCCTAGATTTATGAAGAAATGGCACCCAGCCACTGGGCCAGAAGAGCTTCCACTGGCACTGTTCAAAGATTGTGGCGAGTCTTGGTGTTCTGCTTCGACTAAATTCCTTGGGCGCCCTGTCTAAGCTTGAGCAACCTGGCAGTATCCCAGCCCTCGAGCTTGCTCCTGGAGGCTTGGCAACTAATCACCGAAAGGGTGCTACAGCTGGACTGTTTTTTTTGCAACGCGACATCGTATTCTTGCCAGTCAAGTCACGTCGGCGCCATAAATTTCAGGGACTATAAAACGCTGCTCCGGCCTTTTGCTCCCATTTTGATAAGTGATTTTGTCTTTCACCATCTCACCAGGACTCACGCAACTGCAAAGACTCAATAACACATAGTTCGATTCACCTGCAAATGAAGTTTGGGTTCGACGCCACACAACCTTGCAGCAGCACTTTACACTTTACAGGCACAAATTACACACCGATGTGTGCAACAGAATCATTTAAGCTATTTAGAATAGCCTACATTTCTCAAGGGTCTGAATCAAGGAGAACATGTTATTATAGCCGTACTCTGTCCGTGGGCGAATGGCCCAGATGTTTGATACTCGAAGTGTGCGGTAAGTAAAGAAATTTCAAACATCGACCGCGAAGCAAAAGAAAGGCAACAGAAGACAGTCCTGCGTGACAACACTGGATGTGGTTAACTCAGAGAAAAGCTAGCCATAGACGCGTGGGGGTTCACGGGAGGCATTTAGAGACAAGGATTTAGAGGGGACATCCTTCATCGCCAAACACCCAGTTTTCAAAAGCCTCGCGCGACGGGAATTAAGGAGCGGAAACCAGAAATGGTTCGGTAACACGCGGCACCGACTGACGTAGAAGAGGCGCCCGGATCACCTGGTAGTAAGTTCTGTTTTTACACTTGGACAAGTCAGTTGGCAGTAATAGACTAGATACATCGCATGCTTATACTTATGTTTTGTCGCTTCATCAAATCAAGTGGCTTAGGTGGTCACACTGGACCTGAATTCATTGAACTGAAGCGAGTTGATTGCAAATGATATACGTTTTTGTACTTTCAATATATTTTTGTCGTATCCTTGTTTTCCGCTCTTTGAGTGCTCTGCGTCAACCACAAATGATGACACCGTGTCGCCCTGGTTATTGAACCGTCTCCACAAGCGTTCAGAAGGTATCTGTCCAGCTACCTGTAAATATTCGGTTACCAGACCTTAACTGCTAAGACGAGTCTGATGACTTGCGCACTTAACCTGAGGGATTCACCGTTCCATGAATACCTTCTATCAGTTTACCTGGACTCATGCGACTCCTCCGATAGTGGAAGTTGCCCACCGAAGTGATGAATTAACCTGTCAGCTTGAGGTTTTGCATCCAAAGACCAGTCATTAAAAAGGACCACATACCGTGTCGATTCGCCGTGAGCTGACTACGGACCAGGAGAAGCCATGCTGTGATTGGTCAAGAACAGGCCCAATCGTATCGAGCATCTTAATTCGCCACTACTGGCCCAAATCGTAGAAAATTCTCCAGTCACTATATGGACACCGATGAACCACATTTTCCAGCTATTTTCAATGTTGGATGAAACTACAGCGCCTTTTGATACATCTTACTGAGCGTAACGTCACTGCTCCACCACAGGCCAAAACATTACCCAGTTAGCACGCGTCCGCTCCTGGGTACAGAGCCCGTGCGGAATCTGTGCAGAACATCTGCACTGCTTTTTGGCTTTTGAGTCGCGGAAGATTGAAACGTTTAATGGGCATCAAAGCTTCTTTATTTGTCCTACAGCAATAAAAAAAACATAATACACTGCATTTCCGGGTGCCTACGAAATGCAAACTGTTGACCGATTTAAGTGGTTTTGTTTTAGTGTGCGGGGCCATTGCTCGCAAGAAGCTCTGCGTTCTGCTTGTCCTCACGTGCGGCTGAGAGTGAGTTTTGTTGTGCTTTCGCATGCTTTATTACTGGTGTGTTTACGTGAACGAAACTGAAAAAAGATTTTTCATTTCAAGTACTCGTCAGTGCGCCCGAACTTCGTTTGTGTTGCTCGTAAGGGCTGTTCAAGAACAACGCTATATAGAAAAGTACGACAGGCGTTTGCGGCAAGTAGCTCTTTTCGTTGCTCGACTGATGAATGCTTCCATAATGCCTTTAGTCGACTATATGAGGGTAAGATTCATGAGTAATCAGATGATAGGTTATAGATGTGCCGCATTCGACCTTGCCAGGGGATAAATTAGGCTGTGAGTTACCACGATGTTCGCCGATTTTCGGTTTCCCCGATCCCTGTTATCAGGACTTTGAAACCAGAAAGCATTGACCACTGCGGTTCCTGGAGAACCTTTCGGTTCCTGCTTTTTGCCGGAGGGTAGCCCGCTGCAGGTCGTTGAAGGCCCGTATGTTCTGGTTACACGCATGGTGCCTTTCATCAGTATACGTTTTAAACCATTCACAACCAGGTAGAAGTATTTTAACGGCAATTCGTCGAATGGGGCGAAGGCTGAATCTACCATTATCCGGGTTAACCGTTGTGTTAGACGAACTCAGATACATTTTTCCGTCTCTTCCAAAGGATTCATGGACCGTAATGAAAATTCCACGTCGTTGCTGCGTGCGACCGAGAGCCGGTGGGATGTACATTCACCCTGGGTTGATAGAAGGTTCGCAGCAACATCTCCGTGAGATTAACAGTAGGCTACAAATCTCGACATTCAAATGAACGTTGACGGTATTCCGGCCTACAAAAATCGCGTACTAAAGTGTGGCCGCATGACGAAGGCTGCCTTCCCTCTGCTTGGAAGAAAGCGATTGTCTCGCCAATCTACAAAACTGGTGACCAACTATCACCTGGCAGCTACGGGCTTATAAAACTCATTAGCGCGCAGCGCAAGGTGATGGAATTCGTCGAATGGGGCGAAGGCTGAATCTACCATTATCCGGGTTAACCGTTGTGTTAGACGAACTCAGATACATTTTTCCGTCTCTTCCAAAGGATTCATGGACCGTAATGAAAATTCCACGTCGTTGCTGCGTGCGACAGAGAGCCGGTGGGATGTACATTCACCCTGGGTTGATAGAAGGTTCGCAGCAACATCTCCGTGAGATTAACAGTAGGCTACAAATCTCGACATTCAAATGAACGTTGACGGTATTCCGGCCTACAAAAATCGCGTACTAAAGTGTGGCCGCATGACGAAGGCTGCCTTCCCTCTGCTTGGAAGAAAGCGATTGTCTCGCCAATCTACAAAACTGGTGACCAACTATCACCTGGCAGCTACGGGCTTATAAAACTCATTAGCGCGCAGCGCAAGGTGATGGAATGCATTCTGAAGCGAGCTATCTTAGGGCACCTTACTTCCAGCAATCTGATATCTCCAGCTAAACACTGGTTGCTCCCAAACCGTTCTTGCGTGACAAACATGCTCGTTTTTATGGACAGCTAAACCCAAGCCAAGGACAAAGGCATCATATCGGATGCCATATTTTTCGACTTCTCAGAAGCATTTGATAGGGTCCCACACGTCCCGCTGCTCCACAAACTCGAGTCTTACGGGATTTAAAGTAAAATCCTTCCCTGGATCAAGGCGTTCCTATCAGGCAGATCATTCCGAGAGAGAATAGGCTCGACCTACTCTTCTCCAGCACCGGTCTTCATCAAAGTTCTGTTGTATCTCTTCACCTGCCCTGACGCTACTGGGTTATAGTCAGAAGACAAGAAGACGACCTGAAGGAACTGTGTATTAACGTAATTACAAACTTCTATATATATGATTCACTTGTCACCGTATTTGACGGTCGATCCGCTGTCAACCAACCAGTGTGTCTCCCACACATCCACACTGGTCCTCGGGCGGTTGTTCCTTTGTCTCCATTGATCGTAGATGGCCGTCTGTGCGCTTGTGTACGGGATGCCTTGGCCATGGAGTGGGTGTGAACATTCTGTGTCCTTATTTGACCTTTCTCCGGCACATGACGAAATCGGACGTCATTCCGACGTATTAGACAAATTTTTTCTCATTTCGGGTAGCAGCTGCGTGGAATGACCTTCCTCCGACGGTTGTCCACGCTCCTTCAAGAACCCAGTTAAAAGCACTATTAGACATTTATGTATGCGAATCTTCGCGCTGGCAAGCATACTGCCCCACACTGAGAACATAAAGAGCAGTGCTACACCCTTATTTCACTTGTGCCTTCCAGGTGAACGACAGCCACTGACCGACAACAACAAAAGCGACCCGGGAAACTTGTGCAAAAGCCTCGATCCTGTTTATCAATCCGTGAATCCGTGAAACGTCCTTTGAAGGGCAGCTATTTTGGTTGCCTTACCCAGTCCGTAGATTACAGTCTTCCTTCTGATGCTATTGTCGCTTCACCTGGCACTTCCTCACACCCAAATCATCTCCACATTTTGGGTCAAAAACTCAAAGTTTTGCATCGCCTTTTGTTCTCGTTTATTCCTGCTGCAAATTATTTGAGATTCCACCTCGTGGCATCGCATCCTGGACACGTTTTTCTGGTGAAGCTGTACCGTTTTATTTTCCCTCCGACCTTCTCGAGAAAGCCTGAAATTCCTTTTTCTTCACCAACCTGTATGTTAACGCACAGTCGCCCATATGAACCAACACCACAGTAATAAATTCCTCTTGGCTCTTCTTACCCACCTCAAACGCACACAATGGAATGACGCATAACGCCTTGGTAAAGTCCCGTAGGTTTACGCGACATCGTCTATGCCACTGTTTGTTTACTCTACTACTCTGCAACTCGCGTGTCTCCAGTGCCCCCTCACTGATCTAGCTCACTAAGTGGGTACCTGTTGTTTGCCTGCTCGACTTGATTAGGCCACCTCGCTGATCCAGGGTTCTCAGCGGCCAGATAAATTATCTGGATGCTGAAGTTCAGCAAAATGCTAGCCGAAAACAAGACTGCAGTTAGTCCGCCACCATACGCATATGATAATAACCTTAAGCAGTGGTTGAATTCACACATAAATAATCATGCCCGCCCTTGATAGCAGCGAAGGGGTTCCATACACAAGCAAAAAAGGGCCACTGCCGGCTTCCCGCGCTGCCGGCATCAGGCTTGTCTTGGCTATAGCCAATTTCGCTGGAAATCCCTATATGAATCCAAAACGCCAACTACAGCAGTGTGAAAACGCCCCATCATATTCAATGGCAATGGGCCACTGGCGAGTGGTGCAACGCCCGGGGTGCAGTTACTTCCACGAAGCATAGACTCACATGCCGCGACTGCACAATACGTGGATCACCTACCATTACAGTATGATCCCACCCCTCATATTTTTCTACACTTCCTTATCCCTGCATGTCACAAACAGTTGGCTATCCCTAATAGACAAAAAGTATTATTATCACTATTATTAATTAGTTGTGCGTATTTTTATGGGATGCACATAAAGCCAGATGCTCAGGTAAACTTATTAAGATAGCACCCAACAATATAAGCACTTGATGCTTGGTCGCAATCATAGGTAGCTAAGGCTCCTTCACGCCGAGTTTCCAGGCATGATTTAATTTTGCTTTACTGTGCGAGTTAACTTCAGTGTGCGTTGTCGCTGCATTGCCATCACTAATTGGAGACGCCAGTCGCGGCCGAATAGGATTTTAAATACGGATTCCATCAAGAATTACCAAGGATGCTTCAGTCATAATACTATGTTAATTTCTAAACTTGCGGGACACACGTCATTTGAGGCATGATCGGGTATGGAAATGTCGCGAACCGTGGATCCCTCACAAGTTGCAGATTGTTCTGCATCTTAAACATTTCTTTGAGCTTTCAGGAAACTGCATGGCTCTTGTTATTCACACCTGCTTGCCTGGGTAATACCGAATCGATTTCGGAGGCCTCGATAATTGTTATTCCGAGCTGTCATCTCAGAAGATGCATTCATTCTTGTCGGGCAAATCGTTCGAGGTTTAAAAAGTTCAGGCTTGCACATGTTGATTACCTACACAAATTTGCTGATGAACAGCAGAGTTCACCATTGCAAAATATGCCAGGATGACCATGTCGTCGACAATGGCGGGCAAATGAACGAACCTAGCTGACGCAGGCGACTAGCATGCGGTTGGGGGTCAACGGTGAATAATCGGCTGGCAAACGCACGCATTCATCCCCACCGGGCAAAACACGGAGACAAAAAATTGTACGACATGAAAAGTCTAACTTTGTTGGTTGTTTGAACAGCGTATGAGTCGTACCGGTAGGCTTATTGCCCTATTGTTGCGCAGTATTCACTGAACTGTTGACGTGCTGAAACAGACGGAAGATATATGCGGCACAGAATTACGTCGACGCCTAACACTAGTCCCGCTCTCTGCATTTGTGCCACCAAGTTGTTCATGAAACAGCGCTATATGCTGCCATCTGGAAAAACATGTGGCTATGTAACCGCACCACAAAAACACATCAGGTCTCCTGAAGTTTTGCCATGTTCGAAATTGCCATCTGTCAGGAAAACACCTAACCGTACATCAATGAAACAACAGAGGTTGCCGACATTAGCGTTGCTAAGTGTATGTCCTGAGTGGTAGGCAACTTGCCGAGGTCACCGGCCGTACACTGCCTTTCCGTGCTTCAGCTGGGCCCTGCAGGTGCCCAACTCCTCTTCGGTTAGCCGTTGATTCAACGGAAGCCAAACGTGCGAAAACAGAAAATATTATGGCTGCGCCCAAGCTGATAATACGTGACCGCAATGGCTCGTCTGCGTCCTCAAACAAAGACGCACTGAACATGACGTGTTTCCCGTATTGCCTTTTATTAGAAATCGCTCTCAGATTACTTGCTACGCCGGATTCCTCAACTTTTCATTTGTCTTAAGGGCCGCCTGTTGCATTTGTAGTACACCAAATTGTAACGCAGGACAGCATTGATGCTTTGATTAATAATAATAATAATGTTTATTCCCAACTTGTGGGTGGCATCCCGTCTGGCATGATCATACTTTTACAGTCAGAATGGAGCATGACTGAGAGATTTGTGGGGGTGCGGATTGCACAAAAAGAGGACATTGTCACAAACAGTGGGGAACACCCGATGATCTGGCAATAATAGGTTATTTCCCAACCTTTTG
>NW_008751678.1:1744082-1761874 GCF_000715545.1 Opisthorchis viverrini
TGGTGCGGTGAGGAAGTTAGTGGTATAATAAAAAACTCTCTGGGAGGGGTGAGCTCCGTTAGGAGTGAGCAGGACTCCTCTGCGTTGGTTGTAGTTGAAGGGCGTTTGGTGTAGGAAGTCGAGGTACGGCTAAAGGTCGTGGAAGTGGGGGTGCACGTGGCTTCGGATGGGGCGGAGGCTGTGGTGGAGTAGATAGTTGCTGAAAAGGGATCCCAGGCATATAGTACGCAGGTTTCCAGGGGGCGGAACCTGATGGGGTCTAGGGTAGTTGTGGTTTAGAGACCCTGCCAGGGAACTGAGTGGCATGGCTAGGGGGGCTACAGATGTGATTATGAGGAATTACGGGTTTTGTCAGGTTTGTAGAAGGGCGAAGAGAATAGGCTCGGGGATTTGGTGCAGGAGAAGGGGTTACATTGGGAGGCTTGGACAGCAGGTGCTTGAGTCCAAAGAAGCGCTTTGGTGGGGAGACACGAAGTGTCATTAGGTCAGGAGGTCTAGAGTGAGAACCTGTGCTATCATTTTCCACCACAGTCTCATGTGTGGGTTGATTAGTTGCCGTGTCTCTTAAATCAGCGGTCGATCTCGTTGGCGTGGTGGAGGTCAGAGATAACATTTGTGGATGCTCAGTGATAGGAGTGGAGGGCTCATGGTCGTGAGCGTGAGGTACAGGACCTGGGGCCAACAGACAGCTTTGTGTGGCATTGTGGCACTCATCAGCGCAAGTACTGGTGGGTGACGATACGACAGGTTCCGGTGACTTTTTGGTAAGCTGTCTTTGCATTCTTGTACGAGCAGCTTTAAGTTTTAAGGTATGGAAGTTTTTGGTAAATGAGGGAAGAGTCCGGGCTGTTAGCAGACGCGCGGCATATTTTTCATCCCGGAATTGCATTACTATCGGGCAGCACATGGATGGTTTCGACTTCCGGAGTCACCGAGCTTTGCATATGGTGTCCTGCTTGCCACATGCATTCAGGATGGCAATTTTGGCATGCTCAAGTGGGATTCGATCGGATGCATTGAATATTAATACTTGATGCCGGCATTCGATGCGTTGACTAATCTAAGCAGCTATGGTGTCAATATGAAGTGACGCTTTTTCTAAGTTTGTTTGATTGCATGTTGCGTCAGGATTCAGAAGGCATGCAATCGATTGTATTGTTCGGAGGGAGGACATTTCGTTCTCCATTTGGCGCACACGTGTTTTGAGATTTTCTAGGTCATTTAGGACGTCAGAACCTACTGGCAATGGCGAGGGAGTTTTATCGGGTTGAGGAGGCAATGATATGTCAGTTAGAACAACTGAACAATCTAAGGTTGCCTGGGATGTTGTCTTTGCCGGCTTCGGGATGTCAGAGGGTTGTGAGCTGGATCTTCTGGATCTAAACCACTTGTTTGAACATGCCGGGAGGTTAGCTGATGGGGATTCGAGGTCTAGCGACCGTTTTGAGGAGGACAGGACCGGTGACATAATGAGAAACTTTGAGGCAGGTTGAGGAATGATTTATTTGGTGGAGTACAGTTGAGATTTCTGGGGTAGTGGGAGAACTATGGATTGTATTAAGATAGTCAAAGTCAGTCTCAGATACCTATGTGGCCTGGTAGTTCAGATAGGACTGTGTAAGCGTGGAAGAGTGGCGGAACGTTGGACGGAACCACTATGTAGATGGGGACTAAGCACACTCTACAAACTGGGGCTAGCACTAATTAGGCCTACTGGAGAAATGAAAGCCTGTTTGGCACAGTGAAATATAGCTATCCGGTATAAAAAACTGGTAAAAGACCTATGGATGGGCTAGAATAATGAAAAAAATCTACAGCACCTGACCTTGAGATTTTGGTTTCGCGCCTGTCTGGATGGACACGCAATTGCCACAGTTATCCTTCATGTATTCTTTGACGCCTTCCCAAACTCTATGCAGGATGAAATTGATACAACCGCTACTTTCTAAACAAACATTTGCGAAGCCATTTCTGAAGCCATCGCACGGCATGTTCAAAGTCGAATGCGCAGCAAAAATTTAGAGGGGAGATTAGTTAAAACAAACTGCAACATCATAAGACAGTAAGGTGGTGGTTGATCGGATGTATGCAACAAAATACAACGTTTCGGAGTAAGAAACTTTTATTCCACTCGGAGATGTTTTGCAGATGAGAGCATAATTGTTCTCAGAAACGGCAAAAAGTCTGGCTAAATCAAGCTGGGCTGGTGAGTCAATGTCGACTGTGACCACATAGCAGAAGTTGGCATGCTCTTCACCACGTCCAAGTTGAGAATACCCAGTTAGCACCGGTGCAGAAATTTGTGAAGAATGATTGCACCCGGGTGCGGAAATTTCCGCATAACATCTGCACACTTCTGCACCTGGGTGCAGATTCAGTGCAGAAATGAAACAAAATTTCCACACCTAATTCACACCTCGATACGGAAATAGTGCGAACGTTTCCGCACACAGTCCGCCAATTATATAAAGTCGTCCGACGCGCGAATGCAGACCATTATACGCACTTATCTCTTTCCATATTACAATTCAGTACCTTCTTAAACACTGCACCCCCATGCCGTGATAACCCACCTGCCCTCACACAATTGCTCAACGTATTACCTTCCTGGATATCAATAAGCGCCTTCAAGTGCAAATGTTTTTATGAATGAATTTAAAAAAATACGGGAGAAAATCTTTTGTCACCCTTGGTGGCTCTCTGCAGCCGTTTCAGAACTTTCTGCCGTTCGTTCTCCAGTCAGTGATGAACGATTTCTTCATTTGTCGCAGATTTGTGTTCGGAAACTTCTCAGTTTTGGCGTCTTTTATGAAGAACACAGTTAGTGAGTTTCATCCAGAAACTGCTTCAACTACCTAAATAAAGCATAACCATTGAATACTTACAACTAAGTCCCTGAGCGAGCCTGGTTGCCAACATCCGTGTAAGTACGTTGGTAACGTACACCTGTATATCGGCAGCCTCCTGCAAGAACCACCATTCCAATTTTTGAAATCAATAATCGTAAACAAAAGTAACACGTATCAGCTGTGCATAGCGTGGGCCATCTCCTAAATGTTCTTCATATTTTGGGAGATCGTCAAAGGATGGCAGCGGAAGAGGGGGCTCGTCGAGTGTCTTAGAATTGCCTGTGGGTACTAAAGCGTCCAGCTTCATATGCAGTCTCTGGAGCAACGAATAGATTCTCTATAAATTCTATATAAAATTCACGGATTCACGGATTGATAAACAGGATCGAGGCTTTTGCCCAAGTTTCCCGGGTCGGTTTTTATTCTTGTCGGTCAGTGGCTGTCGTTCACCTGAAAGGCACAGGTGAAAAAAGGGTGTAGCACTGCTCTTTATGTTTTCAGCGCGGGGCAGTATGCTTGCCAGCGCGAGGATTCGCATAAATAAATGTCTAATAGTGCTTTAAATTGGGTTCGAGAAGGAGCGTGTACAACCGTCGGAGGAATTTCATGACCTACCAGGTCTTATATAGTAAATTAACTTTGAAGTCGGTTTTTCTGTTTTCTGGTGTCGCTGCGGAATTTTTCCCGTGAGTTTCGTTAGGGTCTTAAACCTTCCACTTGCTTTTAGGCGCCCCTCCAAGCTACGGTCTAGTTGCGACCTGCAAGATGCTTGTGCCCTACATTATGACTTCCACGCGCGTACGCAGTAGCAGTGAAAATGCAGTTACACAAACTTACTTATTGTAAGAGGTTTTTCGGTTCCTAACACTGTGCCCCATATCACAATCCTTGTGTCCCATTGTGTTCTGCATACGGGGTGCTGTTAAAGCCTCCGTGTGTCCCAGCTTAGGCAAAGGCTTGCATTCTACGGCGTCCGCTTGGGACATATTCAAGCTGCTCGTTTGCTCTGATTCATATAACGATTTAGTTCATCTCTACCAAACATATATGAGCTATTTTTTAATTCGCGTTGCATCTGTGTTATCTTGCTCGGGGTTATTTGTTTACTGGCTTTCGATGGCTTATGTTCACTTCTGGGGCCGGTGGTATGGTCACTCGTGAGAGAGGCTGTACAGCACTCAAAGACTTCCTGTTTTACTAAAAGATGCTACTATGGACGTGGCAGTTCTAACGGCCTAACTACTACTGAACGTGGTTGTGACAATGCTCCATAAACAGAGTGAAAGCGCGCTTGGATCAATAANTTTTACTTTAAATCCCGTAAGACTCGAGTTTGTGGAGCAGCGGGACGTGTGGGACCCTATCAAATGCTTCTGAGAAGTCGAAAAATATGGCATCCGATATGATGCCTTTGTCCTTGGCTTGGGTTTAGCTGTCCATAAAAACGAGCATGTTTGTCACGCAAGAACGGTTTGGGAGCAACCAGTGTTTAGCTGGAGATATCAGATTGCTGGAAGTAAGGTGCCCTAAGATAGCTCGCTTCAGAATGCATTCCATCACCTTGCGCTGCGCGCTAATGAGTTTTATAAGCCCGTAGCTGCCAGGTGATAGTTGGTCACCAGTTTTGTAGATTGGCGTGACAATCGCTTTCTTCCAAGCAGAGGGAAGGCGGCCTTCGTCAAGCCACTTTGACGCACCAGATGTAAATGTTTTGCCAGTGTGGACGATGTTTATTTCGGGATCCTTGGACCCCAACGCGCAGAATTGGTTAATGTTGTGCAAGATTTCACGAATGTCCTCCACAGCGAAGACGAAGTCAGTTAGAGTCTGTTTGTATGTACGCTTTGACAAGGTTGGATCTGAATAGGACGCTGGGGCTGAGTATAGACACACACAGTGTTCTCTATAAGCATCATCCGCCGGTTCTCCGTTTCTGTCCCTCAAGGAGAACGCGGATCGCTTGTTTCTGCGGCCATGTCTCACGTATTTGAACGGGATGTTTTTGTTTTTCTGAGCGAGGTTCAGAACGGTGGTTTGTTTTCGTATGTTCCGGTTGCAGATTTCTGATTCACAGCGGTTCCGCATTTTGCGAAATGCAAGCTCATTTGCTGTATGCTCTGTAGTCAACATTTTGAAAAATAGTTGAGACCCTTTTTCCAGAAGTCGCCGAATCCTTTTTGGCAGCCGGCGATTCATCCGTGTGCTTGCTGGTTTTGGGGACGAACGTCGCGTTAGCCTCGTGAACTTTCTGGACAATTTTCTTACATATTTATTCCAGTGCAGCTGGTCCCAGTGTTGCTTGTTCAAGAAAGACGCGCATTCCTGAAAAGTCTGCACGGCGGCAGTCTCGAATGCACGTTTGGGGTTCGGGATTTCTTGCCCAATAGCAGATGAAATCAAAGGTCGGCACACAGTGGTCGCTATGTCTCAGTGAAGCGTAAATTGTTACCCGATCAGCAAAGTGTCTTTCGTTGGTAATGACCAAACCCAGGAGGGATGGTGCAACGAAATGTTGAGTCCAAGCGCTCTGTTGAACGACTTCAATCAGCGCCGCTGCAAAAGGTCCGCCTGATTCGACGCACTGGAGCTCCATCCAGGAGGCCTTTGGGGTGTTGAATGAGATGAGTGAAGTGGTAGTTGGAAGAGAATTTCTCAAGGGTTTGTATGAGGAATTGGTCATCTTCAGGGGGACTCGAGAGGCTACGGTAGACCACACCAAGAAGGAGAGAATCGGACCCGCGCAGCGGTATTTGTGCCCACAGTGCATCGCAAAAGGATGCAGGGGTGATGTCAGGGAGGACAGTCGGGATCGGTAGGGCCGCATGTAGTTTCAGAGCGACCTTGCCTGCCCTCCCTCTTTTTGAGTCGGTTCAAAAAATAGAGTAACCGTCTATCGAGATCTCCGCTTCGGAGACATCTGGTGTGAGCCAGGTCTCTGTGAGTGCGATTGTGGATGGTTGTTCAAGTCAAGCTGACTGTTTACCATCACCGAGTTTGTTGAAAACGCTGGGGGAGTTTGCGGAAAAGCATTTCAGATTATTTGAGAAGTAGCAGTAAGCTAGAAAAAAGCTGCGTCAGAAATTTAACAGGAGTCGGATAGCACCCTAAGTGGTTTTTAGTGTTGCAAATCATATCAGAAAGACAGGGGTTTACATTAGGTGCAAACCTCACTGTTGAGTGGACGACTTGTTGTAACAAACGGTGTCGAAAATTGTGACACAATTTATTTCACATTGTCCGCTGTAGTTCAGGATCGAATATTACGCACCAGAAGAGGGTTGGATTGCAGGAACAGGTTTAGGTTAACGATCAAGGAAAGATTTCAGTTGCCAGCCTGTAGATTTTGATATTCAGGAGGAGAATTCGCGGCGAAATCCGGGGCGTGTTACCGCATCGAGTCTATTTTTACCAGAGCCGACCGCCCGTTTGCGACGGAAACGATTATTTGCTGAAATCAATCCCAGTAAAATAAGTTTGGCCTTGTGTCAGGTACAAACAAACCATTTCATCAGGATCACCTGTAAAGCGTGGTAAATATTGCCGCACGTTGTGCGGTTTTGGGGGCAACAGCGGAAGTGATGTCGGATGTGTTTGCTTTGGGCACACAACGCAAGTCCGTTGAGGGGTAGACCGAGATCTGAGCGGACGCAGCATCTTGCCAACTAGGATCGCACAACTCACCACAGACTGTAAACAATAAAGGCTACCGCATGAGACAGACCGTTTGAATGCATGGAGAACTCGTTTTTATTAGCGAAGTATCTGCGGAGCTATGTGCAGCAAAATGGTCCGGCTGATACATTTGTAAAGGCATTTGTAAAGGTAAATGAGGGGCTAAAAAGCCAATTAGCATTTTTTGGCTGCTAGGGCTGAAGTTGACTGTCCATTTAATGTACATCGCCTTGAGATTTGGCCCAAAAATGTAACCAACTTCAGCAGGAGGATGTGTGGTTGCGTCCGGGAGTTCATTAATCTGGCCCCAAAACCAGAAGGACGAAGCAGTGATGGATGAAGCTCTCGGTGAAAACCATCCCGTGATCAATGTTTTAATAGTCTGCCCCACAAATTTGCATGGAACTTATCGCTCCTGAGGGTTTCGTGTGTCAGATGAAGATGCCCAATTCTTGATTTTGCTGTTCACAACAGATGGCTTGAAGTCACATAGAAGGGAAATGTGATACGTTGACGATTACGATTAAAAATCAGTTGACAGCACGTGTGATCGTTGAAATTTGAAGCGCGATCACCAACGGAGAGTAGAATTATTAGGTAGGGCTCATTCAAATACACAACTGCCGTGCCCTACCCCAGGCAGCCAGGAGCTTGTGGATGATAGTGAAGTATATCCGTTGGTCATAAAAACCACGAAAGATTATTCTTTGATCTATTGACTCGATCATCGTGAAAAAATTCAAGCATAAAGATAAGATTATTAATTTGGCTCCAGTGTTAAAACGGCGAGCTCTGAAAATGCGACCTCGAAAAACAACCCATGGGCCGTGTAATGGATAAGTCCTGCATTTTTAGCCCTCCATGGATATGAACACGTATTAACTAATTGGTCTGAATGAGACTTGTGATGTATTCACTAGCCTTACACGTTCCAGCCCAGCGATCTCCAGCATGACGCCGGCTACAAAATTGTCCAGAAATTGTAGTATATCTGTGCAGTGAGGTCACAGCACTGCCATACCGAAATTTCTAGTGTTGGTTTGTCCGGCGAATAATGTAGCGTGCATGGTTAGTCCTGAAAAATAAACAACCTGGTTCCCCTCTCGGTTAATGAAACTAAAAACAATTCAGAAAAGCTTTTAGGAGATTTCAAACGATGTGGCGTGTCTTAAAAACAAAGTATGCGCCGACGGGATAAAATCGATCTTCCTTTTTCGATACAGTTGAAGTAAACATCGTCCACTCCAAGAATAAATGATGTGCATTTAGGGTTATGGTAGATAAAACCATTTAACAATTAAGCTGAAAATCTATATGAGGCCAAGCCGAATATCCCCCGCCGCACGGTACGTGTGGGCAATTCTTACACATACTATGGTGTCCGGAGCTTTTCAATAAATCCAGGCAGTTGAATTTTTTACGAGTTTTGGGCAAGTCATCGACTGACTAGGTTGACCTTCACAACTTATGCTAGGAACTATTAATTCATTGAGGTACTCTATGGAAACCATCCTACTAGAACACTCTCTCCATACCCATATCAGCCAAATGCGATAGTTCTCCTAGAAAGTGGGCTCTCTGGCCTTCGGACTTCCAGCGCGACACATGCGCAGTAAGCAGCAAATAGCAGTTGCCTAAAACCTCTAGTTTACGCATGCTATTAAACGAATCATGTCGTCATTCACAATCACGTAGAAAACTTTGACACGATTGCGTGGCACAAAGTTTCCTCGGGAAACAGCTGTAGATTTGGTGCGTTGCACCTCAGGGTCCAAACCCGGGATGCTGCTCAATGTCGAATTTGTTGATGCTCCAGTTGCCGTGAAATTCACTTCATTATCAGGAGGCGATAAGCACTAACTAAATGTTTTTAGAAATAGAGATTGCAGTAGTTAGGCGCACCATAATAAAATACGTACAGCGACAAAATGAGATGGTCCTAAAAGGTGTCAGCTTTCGTAAAACGAGCTATGTTGAATCTTTAGTTTGTATGGACTCAGGAATGGCGTTTTCCCGCAGATTTTTGCTGTTGCACTTTTTCCCTCAGTTGTCCGTGTACCGCGGAATGTAGCAGTTCCGCGCCTGTATATGTGCATGGGTTGCTTCACTTTTTCTCCTTATATGTATGAGGTGTGTGTAACCCATAGAATCGTTCCGATGCCTACAAGACTGACTGACTCATTGTTGGTGAAGGTTGCAAGCAAGGCCAGTTTTTCGCGTGATTTGTACTTGCGGAAAAAACTAGTCATGTGATCTAGTAAGTGACTGTCACAGAAGCTTACTATGCACCTCAGGGGTTTCAGACCTACTGAACAGTGATATTCCGTAGTTGGATGATGCGGCAAACATCGTGCTCGTCCTGGAGTACAATTTACGAAAAGCATGTGTGAAAAACTGGACCTATGCTTGACAATCCACTTTGAGTTCAGTGGTTAATATTATGAACAAATCGAAAAAGCGCCACTATAGTTATCAATCTCTCGATTCATCGCAGAAATTGCAAAGTGAAAATTGGAGCGGATCGCAATATCAGATATCAAGCCGAAAATATGAGTAGGATTTGTGAACGACACATTTGCGTTTTTAAAGAAAAATGGGCCATCACCAGCGAATGAGCTGCTGAGCAACGTGTTTCCCGACATACGCTTCACAATGGAAACGGAGGAGAACAACAAACTGGCGTTCCCAGATGTGATCGTCACAAGGGCAGCAAACGGCCAACCGCAAACTTAAGTAATAAGGAGAGACACACAGATGCAGAAAAACTTTAACAGCAATCCAAGCTGTCACAATCGTGGCTGCATTCGAACCCTATTCAGACGAATAGAGACGCAGTGTAACACAACGGAGGCAAAAAAGAAGAGTGAAGACTCCATGAAACGTTTTTAAATTATGGCAACCCGGGAAATTTCATATGAAGGTGCTTAAGAGACGACCACCAGGCTGATTGATCAACACAACCGAAACCGAGAAAGATTGTGCCACCGTGTATCAGAAATTTCGCAGAAATGGCTGCACAACATCTACGGCAACAGCCGGCAACAGCAATTACAGCCGCCTGCAAGCCTGCAAACACGTTGGGAACTTTCAAAACCAAAGGGAAGTTTTGATGCATTGTAATTGACTAACTTGGTCCACGAACTTAAGTTTAGCGACTACGACAAATGTCACTTTGTTCGAACGGGAAGGAAAATTGCTACCTAAATACATCAGCACAAGCATGGCGCCGGAAGAAATGACTCAATACCAATTTTTTCAATTCATGAAGACAGAGGACACGATTTCCATTAGGACAATGTTCACATAATGCTCACGCAAGAAAAAACGGGAGGGAGAGTTTGCCGAAGCGCGGTACTCCACACAGGAATCGATAGATTGACACATCGACATCGACCCAGTCTATCGGCCGTTACAAGCAAAACAACTGCACAGTCACTGGATTCTGGGCCAAGAAACCTAACGTCAACCAACGGAATAATCTAATCAAAAGCATGTCACTGAATCAATCAATCAAGGGAACAAACTCACACCACAAAGCAAGAAGAAAACTGCCGAATCACAAGAAAACAACCACACACATTTGTTTAACTGAACGCATTCAACGAATCAAACAGACACAAGTGAGTAGGATAAGGTCAGATTCACGGAGACCAATCATACTACGAGAAAACCTCTTTCAGCGCTACCAGATAATGTTAAAATGCTATCTAATCACATCCAGAAGAGGAGCAATTCACCCGCTCAACACTGCACTGACGATGTCACCTCGATTGAGGAAACGTTTGCAATCCAGCTAATAAGCTCGGTGAACAAACCAACAAAAAAGCAGCGCATCCAAGCCACCTACATTCCACAACATTGCCAACGGTCGTTATTCCTTTCGCCAATATGCCTTTCACCTCATGCCTATTGTTCCCTACAAGTTGCAAAAGAAACATATTATTATTATTTAATCGAGTACCTACCACTGTGACATTGTCCCCTTTTCGCGCAGTCACCACTACCCGCAAATCCCTCAGTCATGCCCCATTCTGACTGTAAACGCATGATCATGCCAGACGACATGCCACCCACAAGTTGGGAATAAACATTATCATTAACATTAACCTTCGGGAACGATTTCTGTTGTTAATAACTCTGAGTTCTAATTCTGCGCTGGATCTTAAGAAATGCAAACATACCGCCTGGCTACATGCCAACCAGATGCCATTCAAATGCAAACAGAAAAAACGGTGGAGCGAAAACTCCAGAATGGTGGTGAAAGCTAAATATTTTGTCCGCATGCAATAACTGTGCTTTCCCACATGTATTTATGCAGGCACATTCATAAATATGCACAAGCAACCTCACTATGCCCGTGTCTAACCACCCTTAACATGACGGTTTCTGTTACATGTGCAAGTTGTTGAACGGAAGAATAATAACAAATCAGAGTTGTATGTCCGGCTTCATGTACACATGAGCTTTAGAAAGTCAACGGTTCTGGTAGAGCCGAAAAAGCAAGTACTTTTTTGCACATGATTCATTGGGCTAGGAGGCTGTACAAGTGGTCAAAAGCTACATACGTGGAATTGAGCTGAGCTGCTTATCATTCACTGTACTTTCTAGACTTTTATGACCTTAGGGTTTAAAAGTGTTTGATTGCTTAATTGTTACTGAAACAACATCAGATGGCCGAGAGTAAGAACATTGGTGAAGTGTAGTAACGAATGATATTTGAGTTTATTACTGGGGCCTTTGATTACCTTTAATTATTTGCTGAGGTTAATTATCCGTGTAGGCTAACTAGAGGAGCATATCAGTAGTGAAATAGCCTTGTCTAGGAGGGCTGCTACGCTGGCGAATCGGGTGCATCCCTAATATGAGCACAGTAAATCAGTTATCTATCAGGTTGCGATGGTGACCATGAGGCGGGGATGAGTCTGGAATTGTTGGTTGAGTTTCGGTAACTTGGTGTACCACGTTTTGGGTACACGCTCTCAGAAGGTTAATAGCTGCCAAAATGCCTCAGGGGTCTCAGATACTCAGAGGAGAACGAAGGCTGTCGCCAGCATGTGCTAACTGGGGTTATGCCGACCGGGGGTTTTGGGGCTTGGTGTTGTTTGGGGCGAGATTTTCGTGGTGAGGATAAATAGTTAGCTTCTAAAGTCTATAAGTAATAGTCTGAAGTACCACGGTGGACTACACCCACGTGGCAGGTTTTGACCTCGAATAACCTGACGGAACCGGGCCACAAATGAGGTTGATCCGAATGGAGGGATAGATTATCGAAAACCTGTAGTAAATAAAGTATAGCTAAACTTTCTGAAGGAAAATGGATGGAGATAAATCAGCAAAAGGAGAAACCACAACTGCAGCTGAGCTATGAGACTGGGTTTTGTGCCAGCACAATTCCGTTCGCCAGGTAGGTACACTTGTCTCCCGGATGCCCTAGGAGCAACATCTGGGCAGCCGATTATATTTAGATACCTATCTTCCTGTCCCCTTACAGGTTTTTCTTTTAGGTGTCCGCAACTCAACTATTCCCTGATCTCCTTTTTATCAATGCGGGATTCAGACATATAAGGTGGATAACAGACCTAGTAGCTGAGTGAACGGACACCGCCCACGAACTTCCATCCACTCAGTCTATCAAACCCGCATATTTCTCCGCAAAAATGACGGCGGTTCTTCTGTTTGCCTATTATGACCCAATTCTCATTGCTCGCCAGGTAAACACAAATATGGCGCGAACAATGCTACCCAACCGGACTTGTCTCGAATGGCGTTTCTTCTCAAATCTTCCCCGAAGTTCACCAGTAGAATCCCCCTTTTTGTTTGTATCCATTCTCAATAACGCGTTAAATCTGTTCTCTCGTGGTAAATTTTGATGGACTTCAGCCCTATTATTATCATCCATATCAGTGCTCGCCCGCACTCACCACAGCTTGTCATTACACCTTTTCAATTGCGTATGGTCGCAGTTTGTGGCGTGTCACACGCTCTTCTGGGAGCAAGCCTAACTGTTATCACTACTACCGCTGTTATCGTTGTCCATGGCGCCACAACTACTCATCTTCAGTTAGAAGTATCCCCATGCCAATGATGAGCGAGATATCGTTGACTCGCAGAGATTCTTACATAGAGTTGCTAACCTCGCGTTGCCACCTTGCCCGGTTTTCAGGGCGGGATTCAGCTTAGCCGAGGTTATTCTCGGTGAATACGCTCTAGATCAAGTAACTTTTAAATCGTCGTGGGCGTCGTAAAACTTGACTCCAATTTCACATCGCCCTGGAAACAAGCTCTGCCTATGGAGAAGATCCTGCTGATCTTTACGATTTTTTCATCGTCCGTTGTGCCTCTTTTCTCGAGCAGCGTTTACTGATTGATGGCCAGCTTCAGGAATATTCATGCCTTCCAACAAACCATGACCGTTCCTTTTTCGAGGAGGTGGCCTTTATCTTACGTCTTGAATAACGTCCAATTTTTTAACTACGTTAACCCTCTGTAGTATTCACAACCATTTATACAACAATTTCCTAACACTTCTGTCTCGGCAAAATCTCTGCACACCTACGCAGTGTAGCAAATAGCGTCAGAATCTCCAGACACATATCAAGTGTTTACTCAGCTAGCAACTCTTGTGGCTATCTCTAGTCCCCTAAGGAGGGGTTGAAAACATCTGCTTAGTTTCCACCAGCCACTCCCTCTTTGCACCCTAGCTCCTCATGAGTTGCTTATTCTCCCAATGACGCCGCCCTGAGACGCACAGCTCTATCGGCCACTCAGACATGCCCTTTTCTCCTAATTAGCTCGAAAGTTAACTCACGGAATCCTGACCGCCTTTTTCATATATATGTAAACGTGTATATATATATATTTATACGTGTATATATGTAAACGTGTTTGCAAATTAGGTCGTCATTGTACGTAGTTTCCCACTAGAGTCTATTAATCAGGATATTGTCACCACTGGTAGCCATGGAGGACATCCGTCTCCTTTAGTTTTGTCTACTTAACCTGGAACTGCGGACCATCTAGGCTCCATCTAGGCTCCGCGTCGGGCTTTCTACGGATAGGCAGAACTACTGGACCTATCGGACCCGAAAGCCAATCAAAACTCAGAGCTTTTGGTTACCGGCCCGCATTAACTTTGGGATGTCAGCTCACCTGCAGGTTCACGATGAATCTTGAGTTACTCGGTTCGTTGTCTTTTCTTTTCAACCTTATTATTTTTATTTCAGAGGCTTTTCACCAGAGTTATCCGGAGGTATGTACACATTTAGCCTAACCGCATGCTCAGGCTGCTGATGGGCATCTGGAACGTATAAAAAAAGATGACGGCAAGGATGGAGGCTGCGCTACTTACACCATAACTCTTCAGTTCAATCGGGTTGGGAGCCTGCTTGCCATAGGTTGCAACGACGGTCGAGTTGAATTGTGGGATTACGTTACAAGGCGCATATCAAAAGTGCTAATAGCACACACGCATCCAGTGTGCTGCATCAGGTAAGTGTTCCCACTTTCGCCTCTCCACTGTTATAGTTGGAGCCGAAACAGCCGCCGACTTCTAACAGCTTCAACTGATAACGCGGTGTCTATATGGAACGTTGTAACTGGCGAATGCGAACGAACATTTCGGTTTCCTTGCCCTGTACTCAAGGCACAATTCAATGCCCGCAAGCCCGACCAGTTTTTGGTCTGCCCGATGCGTCACCCTCCTGTAGTGATCAACATCCCCTCTGGGCTCCCAACCATTATCCAAACCGATGAAGAAGTGAGTGTGGTTTACACTGCTAGGAGTTGCGATTTAGAATTCCGTAGTTGTTGGCGGGTGTTGCTTTAGCGACCTGCCCTTAGGTACATTACAAGGCCTTTGAGCTACAAGGATATTGATAAATATGCGAGCAATTTTGACAGGGTGCCCCATTTGGGTCTATTCATGAAGGCTCTATAGACTTAATAAGGTCGTCCTCAGCAGGTTATCATCATCGAAGACAGCAACATCAGCTTTTCCACCTAGGCTTTATCGCCGCACGATCACAGTTTATCTAATCATATTTAAAACCGTAGAGTGAAAAGAGGAGTGAAGAGTAGATGATGCTTTTTTTCCGGTATGGTGGGGGCTAAAGAGCTGTGCACAGAAGGCGATGGATTCTGTGTAGGACCGCCACAGGCTGCGTAACGTAGCCATGTTCTTCAGGGTCACTGAACTCTGGCTTGCCTCTCATCGGGGTTTTCATCCGGAAAAGTGATAGTCACCAAGGTGAATCAATTGAATGGTCTTGGTTTTCATTGCCAGTTCATGGGTTGACCCCCTCAGAGTCGTCTCTGCAGGATTCGACTGGGCGAAGGGGGTTCTATGACACTGATTTGAAATGAAATGAGAGCGTTCAGCTGTAGCACCCTTCCGGTGCCTAACTGCCATGCCACCCGAAGGAAGCACGAGGGCTAGGATACTGCCAGGTTGCCCAAGCCTAGACAGGGGAAGTCGAGTGGTGGAGGCCGGATTCGAACCACGAACCTTCTGGTCAGTAAATTCGCGCTCTAATCACTTGGGCCATCTCGCCCCCGTTCAGAAAATCATCTGGTGTACCTCAGGATTACTTATTTGAAGTTTCCACCACACCCGTACAGCGATCGGGGGCACCAGCGGTCGACCCCAGAAGAACTTAGGAGATCTGCTGGCAGCGACCACCTCTGATCCGCGTCAGTAAATCGCGCTCTAATCACTTGGGCCATCTCGCCCCCGTTCATAAAATCATCTGGTGTACCTCAGGATTACTTATTTGAAGTTTCCACCACACCCGTACAGCGATCGGGGGCACCAGCGGTCGACCCCAGAAGAACTTAGGAGATCTGCTGGCAGCGACCACCTCTGATCCGCAAATTAGCATGGGTTGAATATTCCTAGTGACAAGCATACTGATATCACGTCAGCGTTACGAATGTCACAGGTTGCTAAACGCCCCCGTGACCTTGAGAATCCAGCGAACTTATTGCCATACGGATTGATTTGTTTGGGTTTCATTGGACTCAGTCTTGTGGTAACGCTACCACTTTCAGGAGTTAAGCGCATGCCGAACCGTACAAAGGATCGATTTAGCTCAGTAGTCAAGGCGCGAACTTGCTGACCGGGAGGTCTGTTGTCCGAACCGGCCTCTTGTCCGCGGTTGCGCAACCTGACAGTGTCTCAGTCCCCTTGCCTCCGGATGAAATGGCAGTATGCACCGAAAGGGTTTTACAGCTGAACGATTGATTGATTAATCTATAGGGTCTGATACATTATCAACAGTATCGTCAACGTACTCAGTGCCTGTAAGTTGGTGCCCTGTAAGTATTTCGATTCCCGAGATGCTTAGGTCAAGTAGCATCTTGATTAAGAACTTGAAGGTGAAAGGTGACGGAGAGCACCCTTACCTGATACCGTTGGATGTGTTGAACTCAGACAAGATGGCTCAGTGTTTAGAGCGTGAATTTGCTGACCGGAAGGTCCGGGGTTGGGACCCGACCTACGTATTTCGACTTCTGTCTAAGTTTGGGCAACCCGGTAGTCTTCCAGACCTCGTGCTTCCTTCACGTTGCATGGCAGCTATGCACCGAAAAGGTTTTACAGCTGAACGATTGTTTTTTTTGTCAGGGGAGAGTTAGTGTCCACGTACGTGTCCTCTGCCTGAAAAGAGACAATGATCTAGGAGAAACGTCCGTCCTCGCTAGGTACCGTCGTGGTTTAAGACGATGGACGGAGTCAATAGCTGCTCTCAGACGCAGAAAAATGATCATTGTTTTTCATCGGGAGAAGTGGCGCAGTCCCAGCTTTTGTCACAATTTGGACTGGTGGGTGCCAGCTGAACTGTTCTTCAGTCTTTATTCAGTCATACAAAACAACGTTTCTGTGAATGAACTAAAGTCCAGTCCTTTTCAGGAACAGTTTTTTCAGCGCTCCCTTTTCAGACACATCGATAGGCGCACCTTGACTATTGTGTGATCGTTTACCGTTCCAAAAGCTCTTTAAGTCCTCTTGGTTTTCGCTATTCGCCTGCGTTCGCTGTCAGTGCTCAGATTATTTGGTGTATGACCCTTGAGAGATCTTCGGGCGTCATCTAGCTCGAGGACTGTGCGTGAATGATGGATGTTTTTGAAACCGTACGGATCTCATGACAATGTTTCTCAACCGCTTTGGATAGTTCACCGTTGACCTTTGTAAATATTTGAGCGATCGGCATGTGAGGGTTTTGGGGCCCCCGGGGGGTGGGGGGCGAAGCATAATCGTTGCCGCATAGATATCGACAAGCTGGTCGTCTGGATGGAGCGCCTTACTGACTTCACACTGGTGTCGCAGAGAATAGTATAAATAGATCTTGAGATCGCCTCGTAATCATCATCATCATCGTTGTCAGTTGTAAGGGCCGAGTACTTGTCGTACAGTTGTTGTAGCTACCACAGTTTCGTTCACCGATGGTTCGAGAATGTGGGGTAGGTAGTTGCGCATTGGAGGCAAAAGCTGACAAATTGGCGTGTAAATACATCACCCTCAGTGGACTGTTAAGTGGGGGAATCGGGAACGGAGCTATGCATTGAGGGCAACAGCTTGGATGCACGAACACCACTGAGGGTGCGACTGGGCTATGTCTGACACTGTCTATAACCATCGATGTGGCCCGTCTCGGGGTCCCCAGCCAGAAAGACGACAATGACCAATGCAGCTGAGTTTGCTGGTAATGGCTTCTATGCTTCGCTGCCAAGTCATTGTTTGACCGCCTCTGGCTCGTTCCCCGCCCTTCATGTGGTTGTGCGAAAATAACCCTTCATGGAAGTCGGTCGACTGGCATCCGCAGCACGTGGCCTTGCCACCGCAACCCATGCAGTGTGGTCAGTTCACCTATCGAGGGTGAGTTATTTCTTCCGAATACCATTTGACGTATTTCAGCATTGCCTATTTGGTGTTCCCACCTGACTCGGGGAATACTCCGAAGATATCGATGGTCGAACACTGAAATTCTTTTGACGTCCTCGGCGCGCAGCGGTCAGCTTTCTTATCCGTATGGTAGTATGGAGCGCACCGCAGCATTGCAAACTCGACCCTTGACAGAGAAGCTGATGTCACGCCTACGCCACAGGTGATGCAGGTTCACAAAAGCTGCTCTTACATTCCCGATCCGGATGGAAATATCATCTTTCGCCAGACCACCGGGACTGATACAACTGCCCAGGTAAACAAATTTGTCTACTACCTCAATCGGTTCATCCGCAAGCATGAGGCTAGGGTTCGAGCCCACCCAGTCTTGCAGT
>NW_008751678.1:1762245-1764091 GCF_000715545.1 Opisthorchis viverrini
TCAAGAATTTATGGGGGACACCTTTGCTCCACAGACACTGCCATAGTGCTTGGCGGTCCACAGAGTCAAAGGCAGCTTTCAGATCAAGAAAAACAACCATTGTTGGTTGCTGGAAGCAGTGTCGCCGTTACAGAATCTGTCGGGGGGTGAAGATATGGTCGATGCAACCTCTTGCAGGACGGAACCCAGCTTGGTTTTCACGGATCTGCCTCTCCCTGTGTTCAGTCAATCTTCGAAGGATAAGACCAGAGAGCACCTTCGATACCACAGCTAACAGACTGTTGCCACGGTGGGTTCCACACAACGTGCACGTACCCTTTTTGAAGGTAGGGATAACTGTCGACTCCCCATTCCTCAGGGACTTTCTCTTCTTTCCATACAGCACCAATAAGCTTTGTCAGATGGTCTCCAAAGATTCTCCGCCTTCTTTGAAGAGGGCTGGATACAGACCGTCCGGTCGTGGTGCCTCCTCAGATTTTATTGCAGATATTTCATGCTTTATTTCGTCTTCCGCAGGGCGATCAAGGTTTATATTCCATTCGCCTGTATGCATTATCTCCACAGGCTGTGTTGCAGTAGGCCAGCCAAACCATTCTTCGAAGTGTTCGGCCTATCTTTTCAGTCGGCGTTTTTGTGAATGAGTCACTGAGCCATCTACTTTACTTATAGTTTTGCTGACCTCGCCGACATCCAGTGGTCTTGTGGTCGAATCGGAGAAGTCGGACAGACAGCACTGAACGCCGCTAACGTAGTTCCTTTCACATTTTGCCACGCTTCATCCACATGCTCACTGCCACCACAGTATTGATTTACTCTGGAGAGTTGTTGGGCTAGCTCAGATAGGTACTGTTGAGCTATGGTCGTTCTTCGAAGATAGGGGTTGGCATACTTTTTGCTACTTTGTGAGGGCCTGAAGAGAAGCGGACTGTCAGACGTACGCGCACCATGGCGTCGTCGGAATCAAGGGGTGTGCGCAGAAGGAACGGCAGTCTTGAAGCTTGGCTGTTGGCCACTTGTCCACCTGGGTCCACGGTTGAATATTAGTTGAAGGCTGCCAGGTTACGCGATGCGAACGTTTATGTCGAAAGTTTGTGCCTGCCAGAGACAGTTCATGGTCAGCACATGGTCGATCTCCGTTGTCTGTGTGGCGAGCATCGACTCCGAATGGATCCCACAAATGTGATTCCGATGAGCTGAGACGACCTACTTTAGAATTCAGATCGTCTACAAGGATCACAATGTCAGTGCTTTTTGCCCGACTAAAGCTTTGATAGCTCTAAATAGAAAGTATCCTTTCCAGCGTCAGAACTGCAGTTTGTTGGGGCATAAGGAGACACTACAAACAGGCACTGCTTCTGGGTCACCGGACACACGGAGAGAGAAATTTGAACGAATTGAGTTCATTCTTGGTGTTCTGCGATGCACAACCACGCTCGGGTCTTGTATGCGTGTTTTGGAGACACAGCATAAATCAATTTTGAGGGAGTGTAATATTTCAGCAAGCATTGCCTGTTTTCCAATTTGACATAGAGTACGGATATTAAAAGCTCCTATACAGAAGGGATCTCGTGGATTTAGAAGGGTGTTATTTTGTGTATTGTTAGTGAGCAGCGAGGAGCATAAGGCCTTTCGGTGGGGTAACTGACAGTCGAGTGACCCAGTGACATTTGCTTGTGTGGTTGGAACGTGTTGCTAATTTGCGTCACTTGTGGCGTCAAAAAGGCATCTCACTGGATCTTAAGGGTCGTGTGTACCAGGCTACAGTAAGGGCTGTGTTGTTGTATGGGTGCGAGACATGACCTCTTCGGGTAGATGATGTGAGGCGTCTTCAGGTTTTCGACCACCG
>NW_008751678.1:1764480-1766449 GCF_000715545.1 Opisthorchis viverrini
TTCTTTCCAGATTGTCTGATTGAGCGGTTGGAGGTGTAGGCACCTCAGTATGCTTGACATAGGCCAGCACTAGGTCCCCTCCCTCACCCACTCTTCTTCTCTTCTCTTCACTTTAGGGCTTTTAATACATACAGTATGCATACAGTATGATGTGGGAGTGAAAACGGACATCTGATGCCTTTCCTCTTCCTGTATCACATTCGTTTTCTCCTTCCTTACCCAATTACCAGTGACTTCTCTGTAGGTCCATTCCAAAAGACTGACAACGCAATAAGTTCGCTGCATTCTCAGACTTCCAGAGAGTATACGAAAAGCTTCCCAAAAGCTTCCGTACACAAAACGGTGTCCGTCATGGGTGCCCACTCTCTGCACTCCTACTTAATTTGGTGATCGACGAGATGATGAGACGAATGCCAGAAGGTCTTCAAAACCCCGCTGTTCAGATAGGCCCTGACGTAAACCTTATCGACCTGGAATGTGTGGCGACATTTTTTATCGTCTTCGAAGAGGAGGAGCCGCGAGTGTTTTTGAGTGAACCGATCAAAGTCATCTCGTCCTTTGGTATGCACTTTGCATCCATAAAGTATAAAGTCATGAACATGGATATGCAGTCATTAAACACGCCACCTACAATCCAGGGAGAGGCACTCGAAGTTGTGGAGGGTCTCACGTAACTTTGAGGTTGCTTTAGTTCTGATTATGGTGTGACAGATGATGTCAGTGCATGAATCTGCAAGGCTTGGGTCGTCTTTGCCAGTTTGAGACGCCTATGGCGTCAAAGCGGTATATCCCTGAATCTCGAGGGACATGTTTATCAGTTTACAGTACGGGCTATATGACTGTGAGGCTCGGCCTGTTCGAATAGGGGAGCTGAGACGTCTTCAGGTGTTCAAAAATCGTTGTCTCAGAATTGTAGCTTGTGTGAGCTGGTGTCGACAAAGCCGTAAGGAGGCAGTTAGAAAGCGAGTTTTCGGTTAAGCAACGGGAACATCCATTGAAAAATATGTCCAGCACCAGAAACTGCGTTGATTAGGCCATTATTGCGTGTGCTGAACTATCGTTTGTTGAAGAGTGTAGTAATTTTCGTGTCCAGTTCAGAGTGGCGGAAGCAGAGAGGTGACCAACTCTTGGGCTGCCAGAGGGGTATGAAGTAGATTACAAAACGTTTGGGTACTGTCGGTGCGGCTCGCCTTCCAGGATGGAGACCACGTGGTCACCATTGCATGTGGTTGGAAACGCTGCAAGATATGACTGTTACTCGATGTCAACGGCGTCCTTATGTCAGTTTTTATCTAGATTGCTTGAGTGAATATCTGGAGGTGTAGGGACCTCAGAATGAATGCAGCAAGCTGGCGCTAAGTCCCTACCCCATCGCCTTTTATTCTTTTGTTCACAAATAAATCATGGCTGTACGGCAGCCAAGCATCAGTGTTGAACGTTTATGTCCTGCTGTCGATGATCATGGTGAAGGACTGACAAATCCGTTCGCCGCCCATTTCTGTTAGATGTAATATGGCTGGTTAACACAGCCGCCCCCGGCCGGAAACTTCGACTCTCATTTTCTCTGGCAGTTTTTAGCGTTTGCATTCTGAAAGAAGCCTAGCAACAGATGGCTCATGTACCAACGGACAACGGCAAAAGCCTGCTCCAGTAATGTGCCGACCAGACTTTCTTTGGAGCAACCGCAAGCAATCACTGACAAAACTGGCTCGCTTGTCTCTAAACGCAGCCATGGACATCATCATCATCATCATCATCAACGACAGCATGATATCAGTGTTCAACACCGATGCTTCACTGCCGTACAACCATGACTTATTTGAAAGCCTTATTGTAAAGAAAAGAATAAAGGTGGACGGGGGAGGGACTTAGTGCTAGCTTAACACAATCATTCCGAGGTGCCTACACCTCCAGACATTCACTCAGGCAATCTGGATAGAAACTGACAACAAGAACGCCACTGACATCG
>NW_008751678.1:1766616-1767279 GCF_000715545.1 Opisthorchis viverrini
CAGAGAGGTGACCAACTCTTGGGCTGCCAGAGGGGTATGAAGTAGATTACAAAACGTTTGGGTACTGTCGGTGCGGCTCGCCTTCCAGGATGGAGACCACGTGGTCACCATTGCATGTGGTTGGAAACGCTGCAAGATATGACTGTTACTCGATGTCAACGGCGTCCTTATGTCAGTTTTTATCTAGATTGCTTGAGTGAATATCTGGAGGTGTAGGGACCTCAGAATGAATGCAGCAAGCTGGCGCTAAGTCCCTACCCCATCGCCTTTTATTCTTTTGTTCACAAATAAATCATGGCTGTACGGCAGCCAAGCATCAGTGTTGAACGTTTATGTCCTGCTGTCGATGATCATGGTGAAGGACTGACAAATCCGTTCGCCGCCCATTTCTGTTAGATGTAATATGGCTGGTTAACACAGCCGCCCCCGGCCGGAAACTTCGACTCTCATTTTCTCTGGCAGTTTTTAGCGTTTGCATTCTGAAAGAAGCCTAGCAACAGATGGCTCATGTACCAACGGACAACGGCAAAAGCCTGCTCCAGTAATGTGCCGACCAGACTTTCTTTGGAGCAACCGCAAGCAATCACTGACAAAACTGGCTCGCTTGTCTCTAAACGCAGCCATGGACATCATCATCATCATCATCATCAACGACAGCCAGCA
>NW_008751678.1:1768682-1782699 GCF_000715545.1 Opisthorchis viverrini
GCTGACTGAGGACTTCACCCCCGTCTTTGAACAGTGCGGGTGGAAGGTCATCCGGACCGGGAGCTCGGTGGCACTTGAGGGAACATATGCAGTCGTAAACCTCCGAGGCCGTAGGTGGTTCTACATTCACCGTCCAGGGTTCTACTTCACCTGTGGGCCCTAGATGAGTGCCGGCTGGTGGCCACGATAGTTGTTGTTCGAAGTATTCGGCCCACCAGCAACTAAGGCGACCCGGCTGATGGCACCACACGACGGCCGATGTGGCATGAGTTTATTTGTGTATGTGCAATTCATGGTTGTACGTGGGCTGGGATACTGCCAGGGCGCCCACACCTAGACAGGAGGACGATTAGGGTCCTCAACCAAAGCCTTTGGCTCAAAAGTCTAACCACAAGGCAGCGGTGTTTGGCGGGAAATGCAAATGCATTGCCATTTCTACGGAACAAGTCGCCACATGTTCCAACCCCCAACCTGGAGGGCCAGGAGACTGTGTTCGTCAGACCTCTAACCATTGACCAACCTGGTATGAGAGACTCTGTGAGTGTCGCAGGACACTCTCCAGTATAGCTCAATGGATCGCTGAGGTGCGCAAACCGTCACACCACGATAAGGTCCAGTCTCTTCGTGACGGTAGCCGTGGACAGTATACTTTAGACCTCCGACTCCTTTGGAAATAACCGAAGGCCTCAATCGTCACTGAGCTACTGGTCTTGGCCTATCCTTAAGGTAGGATGGTTCTTTTCTGCCATCTGTTCATTGGGCCTGGTTTGCTCAGTAGTCCATGGAGTCGTTCAATATCTGATTTTGTGCAATGACTGGTAAGGTTTGTTCGCTTGCTTCTTCCGTGGTCGCTGTCACTCACCGATGCTGTTTTGTTGCCAGTTGGCAACAGCTTCTTTCACTGTTCTTCCGTGTGCTGTAGGTTTGACCACATATCTGTTTTCATTTCAGAACGACCCTAGCATCGTGGCTTCGTATGATCGCCGCGGAAAATACATTTACACAGGAAATTCGAAAGGAAGGGTAAGTCTTCTTCCCGTCATCACTGCGCTGCAGTGCGAAGGTCATAGCAAGTCGGCTTCCACACCTGTCTAACTAATGGACCGCAACGGATCTCATTTTAGAAGTCAGTGTATATTGAAAAAGATAATGCTGAATGCACGAAACAGTAGACTGCCCTCGAGATTTACGCATGGGCGGTGTTGATCTACGTATCTATGGGCACACAGCCAGGGTATCAAGTATTTGAATCGCAACTACTTCGGGAATGTATGGAAATCGCATCTCAACGAGCCGTTTTCCATATCGGTTCAGGGTTTGCTGATTCCTTATTTCGATGAACACTTGCTTAGCACCCCTGCCTTGCGCTCTGGACTCACCTTCATGCCATCACTTCTCACTGTACCTTATTCAACCACACCTGGTACAGCTATAGTTTCATACGTTGGATAAGCAGTCATGTATTCTTACCGCAACGTGCGAAATCGAAGTCTTGTATAGGTGCTTAAGTGTGTTTACTGTGAGGGATATACGAACTCTCAAGGAGGGTGTTAACTTGAAACAGGCCGCTGTCACCCAGGCAGTTGTTGTAGTGCAGACCTTTTGACCTATCATCTCCTCCAAGCTATTGGCTACAGATGGTAAGTTGGTTTAGTCTCCAAAGCTCTACAACATGTACATGATTTATCTGGAGTTACAGAAACAAAGGGAAAAATTGACGGAACACTGTTCATAAGGTAGCATGCCAGCTAGGTAGCTGAAGGGTGTTACAGCTGAACGATTATTATCCTCTTATTGATTATACTTCAAAACTAGGCAGTCTCCACCTGGAGCTTTCCTCATCCATTTCGCCAGAAGAATTCAGAGTTGAAAACCCGTCTTTACGAAATTGTGGATTCCATGTGAGGGAACTCTTTAAGGTAGTGATTGTCGAGAGGTAAACTAGCACCTATATCCATATTCGGTCTGGTCACATTTTTGGGCACTGTCCCATGGTCAGGACGTGTCAGCCGTGTTTTTTTCCTAGTTTTGCTGCATGAAATTTTGCCGAACGTTGTCTACTTGCATTAAGTACCGTAGGTTGTGAAACACCAACCAGAGGGACTACCACTGAAAGTTATTGTAGGTCATTTGGAAGCTTTTCATCGATTTTCGAGAAATACACTCATCTGGAAATCAATTTGGTTTTCACGGGAGGCTCAATTGATTGCAGATGAGTGTATTTCTTGAAAACAGTGCAATTTGGGTTCAAGTAGATCATAAGGTTGACGGAAACTCGGGGACTGCGCCTACCTGATGAGCCCCAAGAAGGGCGAAACCGGTCGTGGGCTGTCAAAGAGTTTTCAGCAACCTTGTGAGTAGTTTCCTTTATGAAAATATGACATCGATTGTTTTCGAAAACACGACCCAGGCCATATTTAAACTTAAGAAGACAATGACGATGTCCACACTAATCGGTATATATATGTTGCACAGGAGTGATGCTGAAGTTGCCAAACAAATCTTGGCCCCTGTGCACTGTCAGGATTGGCCTCTTCGTCTCAGTGGACAATTGAAAACCTCTCTCACTACGTTGAGGACAACAGGGAACGTCTTGACCGTTTTGTTGTCTATGGATTTGGAGTAAATGCTGGAACGCGATTCGTACGAACCCGGTAGCCAATCACTGTCCCTTGTGGACGCGTATTCTAGACATTTCCGAGTCGACCAATCATGTAATGGTCAATCAGTCAACAAATCGGTGTAGACTAAGTTCCTGACAAATCCAGCACCGAGTTCAACTCTGTTGAGTTTGTCCATGGACGTCCAAGAGGGCGATCTTGAACGATTCGACCATACCTTATTACATTTTGTTATATCAGGGTACCCTGCTTTTATACCTCGGCCTCATGCTAATGGTTTTATCCTCAAATCTGTTCAGTTTTCACACAGTCGTCGCTCACTGCCGCTTGATCTTTTAGCGCGGCCGACCCGGTCGAAAACCTCGGCGCTCATTTCATCTGTCAGGTTTTAACGTTCGTACTCAATCAAGCTGGACTACAGGTTTCTCTTGCTTGAACGTTAGACTCCCTTTCTCATGCTGAGTTACCGTAGCTAATTCAGAGTGTCGGAAATTTAGAGGTGTGCAAAGTATGGCACGGTAGAAGGGAATGGAAGATGTCCCAAAAAGTCTAGGTGCCCTTGGGAGAGAGCAGAGATTTGTTTGAGCGTCGAATGAGAATGAAAAACGCATAACTTAGCGTATACATGTTGAAGATTATTTTTTAATGGAGGGCTGCTGGAAATCGTCAGTTTGAGCTGTTAGTCACGTGACCCATCCATATTGCTTCAATAATCTTTATTGGCTGTCTAAAATGTCTGCAGTTGCTAGTTGAGCCACTGTATGGTCTTTGTTATGCTTGTTTACCTCTTATTTCTTCCTATCGTTCAGGTCTGTATTTATGATACAGAAAAGTTCCAGTTAGTGACCTCTTTTCGACCAGCAGGTTCTGCCAATGCAGCCGTCAAATCAATAGAATTCGCCCGTCGCGGAGAGTAAGTGCTATTCCCGGACTCACTGACATCGTTACTCATGCCTTCTTTCCAATTCGTCCGTTTGGATTGAGAGTGTCTTTGAAGCCGCGATAGTCACCCATCTGTTGGTGGAACTGTGACTTCTGTTTCTCGTCTCTGTATTGTGTCGTGTCGATGCAGTAGATTACGTCGAAAGCCATGAGTTTTTGAATTGTTAACCTCTTTGTCCGCCCAGTGAATCTGTTAAGATGAATCAACGTAGTTGTAGCCGCAAGAGTGATTGCAGTTTTTAAAAGGGTTTGCGTTTAACCTCACTGTCTAGATCTTGTTTACTACACTCACCTGCTGGGGACCGACTGCCTTCTCGAAAAACTGAATCTCATCGTGGTTTAATGGTCCGTGTACCTCAGAGCTCTACTGGGGATTCCAGTACCGCACCCACGGATTGTATCATACCGAATAGTTCACTCGGTTGAGGATGACAAGCACGGTCTCCTCGTTCCCTAGGTGTTAGTTTGAACTCGCACTGCGGCACCACGTAGATGGCTAGAATGCGTGCCTCATGTGCCCTGGAATCGTTTGCTTTCCCGGTTGTGTGCTAAACTGAGACGATCTAAGAGCGGCCAGACCTGGTAGAAAAGCACGTATACCGTAACCAGCACTCTCAGTCATGCCAGTAACCATCAGCATCCAGGTTTCAGGCTCCAAAACACGACGCATCGGCAGTTGGAGATACTAACAGATATATCCCAATCCGGTGACATTGACATTTCTACACCGGAACAATTGCTCTCAGTGAATAGCTAACCTTAGACACATTTACCGAACAATAGACTCCCAGTTCTTCGAATAGTGAAGTAGCACAACCTATGGTTACATTGTTGTCCCTACTTCCGATATTCTTGGTGAATGAAATTTTGGCAGCGGAAACTCGTGTTTCACTTAGTCACTTACGATCGATTTGAACTGGTATCACATGAAACATTCGAAAGAGTACCAAACAATCGCATTTTTTAAAATCTGAAATGTTACGTCCTCTTTATCTATTTGAACGACACAGAACCAAGATGTTAAGTATGCGATGGATCCCTTTCATATAGTTTCTTCAGTCAAACCACATGCTTATCAAGTTAAACCAGCCCGACTATGTGCACAAAAACAGTGGAATTGAATAATTTAATTACCTTGGCACCGATCAAGCGACCCACCCAATCAGCATATGTTCAAGATTTCACATGTATTTCACAATATTTCCTATTTTATGTAATCCATATATAACTCGCATGGTTTACCTCACTGACTGAAGAGAGCAGAACAACGTGGTGGTATGTCGGGATATATGTTTTCTGTCAGTTCTAATGACCTCTAATGACATCTAAAATAGGGCAATGAACATATGCGATCCAGCTCATTGCTTATAAATCAGACACAATGCTGTGTGAAGTTCGCTCAGTCGCATAAACCAGATTAAGCGTAACGTGACTGTCGAGCACTTCAGAGCGCGAAGCCGCGGCATGTACATGCAACCAATAAGGCCTTAGCAAACTCCAGTGTCAACAATCGGGTGCATCACACTAAAACGGAACTCCTCGAGTTGGTATCCTCGAAATAGTCAGTATCGAGAACACGTCCAGTGATCGATAATGGCGGAGTTTGACCACTTTCTCACGTGGTTGCCTATTCCCTAACCAGACTTAAACTGAATTTTTGATGAAGTGAATCAAACATGTCGATGACGTATTCGATATCGCCTTTATTTTTAACAATTAACACACTAACGTCAAATATTTTCAAAGCCTCAGCTTCCTTCCAGTTTTCGCTCCGAAAACATCTTCTAGTGTTAGTCCAGAAAGAGGGCTCCCCACATCCATGGCTGTAAACAGGTTTATCAAATGGCAATGTTGAACCCTTTTTGGTTCACGCTAGCGGATATTTTCGCCGCAAAACTAAAGAGGGTAGCTGAGGCTTACAAAATGCTCTAGAAAGGATATATGATGCGAATTGAATCGGAATGCATACGAAGCATATCACTCCTAGCACAAGAAAATTGCCTGTTCTCTCAAATTCATGCTGTATCTGTGGCTTCACGTGCACTTGCGGTAAGTTTCGAACAGACAGGGCTCGATAGCACCTCTTTTAGTTGCTGAACAAGGATCTTTCATCACTCTCTGTTTACTGTACGAAGATGTATTCTTTTTGAACTAATGCCATATCTACTTCAGCTGGCCGGTACTTTTTGGCTGTGACTTCCTAGCGAATCCTGCCGGGAATCTGTACCTGAACCCTTGAAAGATCTTGTCTCTCGGATAGGTTCGCCTGATCAATTCTATGTTTGAATGTTTCCTACATATGATCGAACCTACCTACTGGGGACGTTACAAGTAGACAGACGAAAAGTGAGCGTCGTCACTTCACTGTTAAACAGCTGCTATCCCCCAAGCAACGCACTTTCAGCCGGCTGCAACGGCGTGATTTTGTTCAACTTGCTGCACTTTTCCACTCCTTACCCACTATTTCACTCGTGAATTGCGACCTTGGTCATTTTCCCATATATATATATATATATATATATATATATATATATGGTGTAAATGTCAGTCACAGGCTATCCTGCATGCTATTGCTCTGGTATATTCTGCCAACTACTGTTGGTCAGACCTCTTGGTTCAAATATGGGGCGAAGGGGTACTGTGGATCAACAGAGTTGTTGCATGGTCTAAGATTCCGATCACGGTTGCTTCGTACGCGAATCGTATTTTTGACCTCTTAAGTTTTTTCAATTCCAACTGAGGATGCGGAATTATCATTTTCCTGTCGCTCAAGTATTGTTATCGGTTTTGTCCATTTGGGGGCACAAGGCGTTTCATTTCGCGGAATGTTTGTCGCTCGTATGCCTCTCGCACTAACAAACACACATTTTGATCATTGTGTGCCCTCTGTCTGGAATAGGTATTTCCTCCTCAATTGTGCGGACCGCGTCATTCGGGTGTTTAACTGCGAGGATGCACTCAAAGGTGACGGACAGGAATTAGAGCCTTTGAAGAAACTGAAGGACTTGGTCACGGGGTACGTTCTGTGGATCAGGTTAATTAAGGTGCAGGTTCATCAACCCATTACATAGTGTTGTCCTTCTGCCTGTTTTTCATTTCCTGCTTTTGTTTTTGAGCTTTCGTTAAGCCTGGTTCTACTCAAGTTGAATGGGCTGTCGTTTTTTCGGAGAGTTCAAACCATATGGTTTCCAAAAAATGATGTGGCATTTTGTTACACATAATACATATAGTTACATATAGTCTGGAATTTTCGTATGTAAATAAGATCTGCGAAGCAGGTAGATAAACATGGAACCGTTGATTTCCTTCGGATCTCTTTTCACCCACTTTCTTTATTACCTTCACTTGGTCCAGTCCGCCTGCCGAATTTCTGCACTTGGGAGTGGCTACATCTCTATACAAAGATTGACTTGGGTAGCTAGATATCACTAGATACTAGCGAGCAGTGAACTCATGAGGTTTGACAAGTAGATACCGCTTCTCAAAATTCTGCGTACACTCCATACTGTACTGTTCATTCTAGCCGGTTCAACCTTCTGTCAATTTACTTATCTCACCACACTCGTGTTACTTTGGAAAGTCCAAGTTGGTGAGTTAATTATAGCTCGAACATCCCCGCAATTACAGTAGAAAGTCGAATGTGTCTAGCCAGAAAAGTCCGTGATAACGCTAGCAGTGCGACACTGTTAGAAGCGAACTTGAATGCGTCGCTGTGGTACAGTCGTTTTTAGAAAATGCACTTCATAAAAAAACAAATTGCGCAAGGACAGGGTACTTGTGCTAGCTTGTTGTAGGCCTTCTGAAATGCCTCACGCAAGTAAGGTGGGCAAAAACGCAGCAGTGGTATCCGCAGGATTTGTAGGCGGTCAAGTTTCCATAGATCATAGTGACGCTACTCCGAAAGGTGGATTCCCCGAATAGAATCTGTGCTTCCTATCGTCACCTGCATATTCCTTAGTCACCCCTTAGTTTCGCATTGAAAAGTATTGATTTCGCTGGTGTTCGCCCATCCAAAAGATAACTGTTTTTTGCCGCTGTATATCAAGTCTATTCAGACATCATTGGACGTGGGAAACCTGACAAGTAAGAATACTTACAGGATGAGCGTGGTTGGTGTGGTACAACAGATTACTGATCAACGGCCAAATGATTTTGGAACATCTGTTTGTTCACGACACTAGTACATTGTGAATAGGCTGGCTTTGCTTACACAGGTCTGGGTCGTAAATGTGGGTGGCATCCAAAGATTTTTAACAAAATAAGGACTCGGTAACTGACGAGGCAGCGTTCTGATCAACGCTATGGCTCTGAGCCTACAAACGATTGGGCTGATAGCTTTTCCTTTATTGTCTTTCATTAGCCAAACCGGGAGGTGTTCTCATGCTCGCTTGATTAGTTGTTTCACGATTTAACGGAACACGAGCACCGGGAGTTCTACTTGTTGATTACAGAACAAAACTGGCCGATAATCTATCAACAGCTGAAAGACAGATTGCCAGAAGTATATTTCTCTCTCACTCTCATTTGGATACGCTGGCTAAACCTTCGTTTCCATTGGTTATGCCCTTTTGTATATCGTTTACATGGCTTGTGGAATAACAGCACTCCTCAACTTCAATGCTCACAAATTCCATGTCTTGAAATTGCGGCACATTAGAGAGTGAGTTGAATGTGATAGAGTCTCGAAATATTCAAAATGATGTTAGCTTTCAAAATCGACCTACTACGATACTCTCCCAAATACGACCCCGAGTAAGCCAAGAGAATTCGTTCTTGTGGGAGAAATGGTCGTACAATCTAAAGATCAATAGGTTTAGGTTAGCGACTACCACGTACAACCCCGTGGTTGTAGTAGAAAGGGAGTCATTATGAGGGAGTACTGTACTGTATTCTGAAGGGGTAATTTTGGTGCAAATCAGTAGTAGATTAGGTTTTTTTCAGGTGCTTCAGTGGCTACTTTGTTGTATGCCTCGTCAAAAAAGTACTTCCACTTTCACACTGCTTTACAGTTACTACGTGCCATGTTCATGTTCATCGATTAGAGTAGTACTGTGATAGTGTTCAATGGATATTGGCTTTTCACTTACACACTTACATCCTTGTCTTTCACTGATACAGGAGCCACTGGCGCAAATGTTGCTTCTCCGGCGACGGCGAGTATATTTGCGCTGGCTCAATGAAACAACATTCGATCTACCTATGGGAGAGGAGTAGTGGTACTCTGGTGAAAATATTGCACGGTCAGAAAGGCGAGACGTTGTTGGATGTAGTATGGCACCCTTTGCGCCCCATAATTGTGTCCATATCAAACTCGGTGACGAAGGAACAAGTTTCCATTTGGGCACAAACACAAGTGGTGAGTGGTGATGTGTGCATATCTCATGGTATTAATATGCCCCTTTTGATGGTGCGTTTTTAAGATGTTTTTGACTCTTGTCGGGGGAAATTCCATCCACAGTCTGCTTTTCACTGCAGCACGACTGACAGCGTAAATTAGAGCGATCACAGTGATAACGATTACTCTTGACCAACGAACCTTCTCGTCCTGGACTTCGCGGTCAAGAGTCTGTGGCATTCTGAGCTCAGTTGAAGCGGCAACTCCTACCTTATAAGAACGCATTTCTATTTAGTTTACTTGATGTTACATTCGAACTCCAGTTCGACCGTCCGTTGACGAACAAAGCCCCCCTCGTAACTCTTGTCGCCACCCTCTATCGCCTTACTTGGTCTTCTCAAACCATTACTAACCAACCGTTATCGGGTTCATCTGTGGGATTTGTTTGGACGCGGTCACTCGCTCCGTTGAGTTTTCTCCCGTTATGGACTTGCCTCTGGCGCTATTCTAATTTTTACACTATTGGTTTCATCCTTCATCAGCAAAATTGGTCTGCATTTGCTCCGGATTTCAAGGAACTTGATGAGAATGTTGAGTATGAAGAACGTGAGTCAGAGTTTGATATAGAGGATGAGGATAAGAACGTGGAGGAGAGCAAAAGTGAGTCCATGTTACCAGGTATTCAAACGCATTGTTTGCAACTGACTCTGAAGGCTTTGTATGAACTTACGACAAATAGACGAGGGCAAGTTTTTCTCATTCACTCCTGCGTCGTTTTATTAGTCAACTCAGTGTCCAGAGGTTTGGACAACCTATTCGCTCGATACATTTGACTGCCATTGTATGTCTAGCTGAGTTGCTCAGACGCTAGAATATGTGATGACTGTTTAACTTTGTTGTGCTTTCACATACTCTCTACTATTCAACCCATGAGAGTTATCAGGTCTTAGCTCATCCTTACCAAGATGTGACCTTGATTCTTCCATCGCGAAATCAGACAATCTAGTTATAGCATCTTTTATCTGTGTTTTTCGTGAAACTTTTCAAGCTTAGACAAAATCAATCGAAGGCTAGGGTTGGACTCGGACTTTGGCCCCTGCGATAAGCGCCTCATCCGCTCGGGCGTCCATTGGGTTAGCAGTCTCCTCATAGTAATTAAATTTTCGGAATTCACATTACTCCGCCTTTGATGGATAGGGTAATATGTTCATTTAGCAAAGGCTGTTACCGAATAACATTTTCAGACTTTCTCTTTATATATATATATATATATATATATATATATATATATGACTTGATATAAGTCACGCTTTTTGTTCAGTGGTTGGCAGATTCCTGTGATTAGAGCCGTCTCACCGAAAAGCGTCTTCAAAAACATGGTTCTCGGCAATCGGTTCTTAGTTTTCACAATTAGTTACATCCGATCTCAACGGATGATCAACTAGTTTTGTCTTCGTCTACCCAGTCGTTCAGGTGTTCTATAGACGAAGTAAGATGATGGAAACATTTAGAAGTGGACACGAACAGATTCAGAGGAGAAAAAACTTTGAAGGGCTGTAACTTAGTTTCGGTCACTGTAGCCCGCCAATACCATCGCATTGCTGAAACCAAACCACCACGAAAAGTTGGCAGCTTTGTGCCGGGCCAAATACGTACTTCCTGAAAATCAGGTGTGTTGTCACGCAGGATCAGAAAGTAGGTAGATCTGACCGGAATAGTGACACTGCGGGGTTGGTCAGTGCCACTTGACAAACGACTTCAAAGGTTGGCGCTGTTCTAGCGCTACTAAATGACGGCAAATAATGAAGCTAATGGCTTTGTAGATCAATAGCAAGAAGCTGCCTTCGACTGTTGTCTTCCCAAGGATCGAGTCCTTTCTAAAAAGAGTGCCCGCACTACGGGATACATTTCATCGATCCTATGGGTGTACTTCCAGTGTTTCCTGAGAACACCTTTTGAAGTTCGTCAGCGGTTCCGTTGGTTTATCTTCCAACAGCGGAACCTAGTCTAGTTGGTTGTCGTTAATCGTTTTGGAGTCGGCTTATTTCAACATGTTGGTGAGGAAACTGGTTCGATGGAAGTAAAATACTCAAATGAGTAGATGTAGTGATGAACAAACCTGCGTCAATTCTGAAGGCTTCTTGGCCTTTCTGCATAGATTGGTTTCACTGACATGACGAAATCTCAATTGAAAATTACCAAATCTCCTCAGAGGACCATCACGGCTGTAGGTGATGGTCATTTGTTCCCGTTTTCATCACAGTGCTAGGAATACTGGTATTTTTCGAAGCGTTCTCTCTAACTCTATTTTGTCCTGTTTTCATCTATGAGTCTTTCGAAGAGGCATACTTTGGAATTTTGAGGAACCTTTATTACTTTATGTTAAGGTCCTGAACTTCCTCATCTTTTTTTGCAATGAACAGCTAAAGAGGAAGAAGACGTAGAAGTGGACGTTGAAACAGTGGAGCCTGTTGCGGCACTTTTGAGCAGGTACGTCCTTGAGCACTTGATTGTGATTTCGTCCTATTTGTCAGTTAGTTTGCTGTGTTGTGTTTGAACGATATTAAAGAACTGAACAAGTAAATCATCAAAATCTATTTCACTTTCAGGCACCCAATTTTCCGTATGTTGCATGCGTGCTTGCGTTCCTCCAAACCTTGAACAAGGTGGCCTAACTCTGTACCAAGACCCTTAGTAATCACCCCTTGTTTTGGATATAAGCCTCTGTTTCTGGGAGCTATTCACACATTTTTTCCGTGAACCTACAGAGAGTTGTCTAGGACTATATGGCGTGTAACTTCTTCCAGCGTGTTTTGTCTGAAGTCCCTGATCCAATCTGTGATCTCTTTCTACAACATTGAATTCGAATAGCCGCGCATTTGTCTGTTCTATTATTTTCGCAAACCAAGTATCGCCTGACACGAAATCCCATGTTTTGAGTCCAGCATAGTTCTTTGGTAACCGGTGCCTCTTGGGTTTACTCAGGGCATTCCGTACTAGCCATTCGAATTCCATGAAACTGCACTACAAGGCGAGTGTTTCGTCTTGGTAGTCGGGTTACATGCCTTAGTATGAATTTTTGAACGCCTCAGACTGAAAACAAGAAAGGTATATGTATAATGCGTCCGATATCTGAAAAAATGGTAGTCATTCATTTTCTGGATCGTTCGTTCTGCGGTGGAAGTGCAATATGAAGGTGCTCCGTCATGTTAAGCGTCGATATCGGGAATTGTTACACGAGTGTTCGAACACGGCAGGTGAGGCAGTTAAAGTATTCGATTACTATTGTGTGCGAACAGACAGATTCGTCCAACACCACTTATTTGTCAACATAGGCATGGTTTAGCAGCTTCAGATCACCACAAGAGGAACCTTTTTGACCACCGAGAAAGTAAGTGAGTTAACAACAAATTGTGAATCCATCAAATGCATCGAAGTCGACGTCTTCAGTAGTTTCACAGCAGATGCATAAGCCAATGGGCCAAGTGCCGGGCTATCCTTACAGCTAGTTGCCTTTCGGTGTTACCTTTATACCTGCTTCCGTGCGTGCAGTCACACTTGTACAGCTGTAGCAGTACGCGCATCGTTATGGATAATCTAAGGCAGTAAGTAAGCAATGGGTAACGCACGTTCTGCAGAGCTTTACCAAGTAAACCGTTCAGCTGTAGCACCTCGGTGCGTAGCTACCATACCACCCGAAGGAAGCACGAGGGCTGAGATACTGCCAGGTGGCTCAACCCTAGACAGCAGCAGGCGAGATGCAGAGGCTGGATGCGAACGGCGGACTTTCCGATCAGTAGATTCGCGCCTTAACCACTGAGCCATCTCCAGCTCACACTTGACAAATAGTCTCTGATCCTAGCTGGAGCTGAGCTGATTGTGGTGCCTAATTTACTGGTAATTATTGGTCTGTTGTCAAAGTTAGCTATGAAATATATATAAAAACGGAAACCAGTGGGCTACACCATCTTTCCGTTACTTATCAAGTTCGTGACTTAATTTCAAAGGCGATTAAGTATCAAAGGAAGCTAACTGCTTACGAACGACATCGATGCTGATTACTTTTTCAGCGACGTCAGAGCCGCCGATGGATTCAATAATACCTGCGAACCGGTTTGTAAGTTCTTGCGGTTTGTCAGCCATAGATTGTATGGAACGCAACTTAGGAATCCGTACAGATACGCACAGTGTGTACGTTTTGAAGTTTCGGGGCAAAACAGGTCGTGCATCGTCGAGGTTTGATTGATTGTATTCCATGCTTGTATTCCATGATTGTATTCCACGCAAATCCCTCAAACGCCAAATAGTGAAGAGTCTAAGGAAAGACCGAGAGCTCTGGTGGACATCGAAAGCTCGGGAGATGGAGAACGCTTTTGCTACGGGAAACAGCCGTGTCCTTTATCAACTGATACGATCGACTGGCCCTAGGAAAGCAACGGTCAGCGAAACGATAAATGAAAAAGATGGCTCATCAATTCACTGGCAAAAACGTCGACTGGAGAGATGGGCCGAACACTCCGAAGAGCAGTTCAGCTGGCCTCCTGCAATACAGCCGGTGGAGATAGTGCATACGGGCAAATGGAATGTAAACCTTGATCATCCTTCGGAAGGAGAAATAAGGTACGAAGTAGCCGCACTGAAACGTGAGAAGGCACCAGGACCGGACGGTCTGTACCCAGCACTCTTCAAAGAAGGCAGAAATTCCCTGGTGACCCACTTGACAAAGCTTATTGGTACTATGTGGGACGAAGAGCAAGTGCCTTCAGAATGGGGCATGTCGACAGTTATCCCTATCTTCAAAAAGGGTACACGGACGCTATGCGAAAACCACCGTGACATCAGCCTGTTAGCTGTGGCATCGAAGGTGCTCTCTGGCCTTATCCTTCGAAGGTTGACTGAACACAGGGAGAGGCAGATCCGTGAAAACCAAGCTGGGTTCCGTCCTGCAAGAGTTGCATCGATCATATCTTCACCCTCCGACAGATTCTGGAACAGCGACACTGATTCCAGCAACCAACAATGGTTGTTTTTCTTGATCTGAAAGCTGCCTTTGACTCTGTGGACCGCCAAACACTATGGCAGTGTCTGTGGAGCAAAGGTGTCCCCCATAAATTCTTGA
>NW_008751678.1:1783683-1815743 GCF_000715545.1 Opisthorchis viverrini
GATGATGATGATGATGATGATGATGATGATGATGATGATGATGATGATGATGATGATGATGATGATGATGATGATGATGATGATGATGATGATGTATTCCATTTTCGTTTCTATACTCATACCGAGTCACCCTTCTCACTGGAACCCAAAGTGAACTTCGCACTTTTATTGATACACAACTTTCCCAAGGGAACTACAAAGTATGGGTTCTTACCGCAATGGTATGCCGCGAAATTACCGGGTCACCAGGTAGAAATATTCTGCATAAACTGGGGCTGCCAAGTATCAACACTTTAAAGCCGTTGTCCCAGTAAACTATCACAGTGACCTCGTGTTAACCCTGTCTCCATGAGCTCATATAGAATTTTTACCAGGAATGCTTGTGAAGCCAGAAGTGCACTGCATCTAGAAAGGACAGACTTTATTCTAACCAGCTCTCACTGGCCCACGAGCCTGACTGCCTTGTTGCAGCACGCCTATAGATAGAACCGAAAGGCAGCCAGCTGTAACGAAAGCCAAACGTTTACCCAGCACTATTTATTCAGTTTCGGAAGTATCTGAAACGTCGACTGCGAAGCACCTGACGGATGTATCGGTGAGTCAGGCACGTCATCATTCAGTCGTTGATCGAAGACTGCTGTTGTGGTGAGCTGAAGTAGGGGATATGGCTCAGAAGTTACAGCGTGAATTTACTCACCAGAAGGTGCGTGGTTCTTACTCGACCCCTGACTGTTGATTTCCTTCTGTCTAGGCATGGGCCACCTGGCAGTATCCCAGCCCTCGTGCTCCCTTCTGGTGGTATGGTAGCTAGGCACTGAAAGAGGGTTGCAGCTGAAANATTTACTCACCAGAAGGTGCGTGGTTCTTACTCGACCCCTGACTGTTGATTTCCTTCTGTCTAGGCATGGGCCACCTGGCAGTATCCCAGCCCTCGTGCTCCCTTCGGGTGGTATGGTAGCTAGGCACTGAAAGAGTGTTGCAGCTGAAAAATTCCATTTTGATTTTTCTTTTCGTCGCCTAATCCACGTGGTGAGCTGAGGCTGCAAACGTCTGTTGGCTAAAACCTGGTATATGTGTATGGTAGAGTCAGTTGTCACACCCTACCCCCCCAGTTCTGCAACCCTCCTAGACTACCCCTATCGAAATCAGTTATACTCATCTACTTTCTCACACCGTGTAGTAATCATGCGTCAATGCGCGAAGTACGCTCGTTTGTAAACTAATTTGATTTTAATGGAAGACTCGGCTGAACTCCAATGAAATCCCCAGTTTTTATATTCTTCGGCTAAATGTGCTGCACAAACGCCTCACGCTTCAGTTGGCACTGTATTTGAGATATCGCACTGTATTTTTTTGTGGGGGCATTACTCATCAGGTTGTTGAAAATCCTTCGACAGCCCACTATCGGTTTCGCGCTTCTTCAGGCTCGTCAAGTAATCACAGTCCCCGAGTCTACGTCAGCTTTTTGTTCTACTTGGACTGAAATTATACGCCTTTCGCGAAGCCTCCATTTACAAAATAATTCAGTTTATCGGGCGACTCAACTGAATCTAAGCTGAATCGCTCTTTTATGATGGGGGTATTTCTCGAATCACGTACAGTTTGGTTTCCAGCAGAAGGTAAAAAGATCGCTCAGCTGTAGCACTTTTTCGGTGCATGATGCCATGCCATCCGTAGGAAACACAAGAGCTGGGATACTGTCAAGTTGCCCAAGCCCAGGGGAAGTCGAGATACAAAAATTGGGTTCGAATCATGGACTTTCTGGTTAGTGAAATCGTGCTCTAATCACTGAACCATTTCGCCCCCTAGTCACAGAACATGAAGTTGACGGGAACTCGGAAACTGTCTACCTGATGAGCCAGATGAAGGATGAAGCTAGTAGTGGCTTATTGAGGATTTGTCAGCGCCCTTATGAGTAGCTTTGCCGTCAATAAAGCTTTATGTTGACCACATTTGATCTCTATTCCACGTTTGGATGTGTAGATGCTTCGGGTGCTTAGTTTGTTTTGGGTTGCCTTTTGGGGGGGGGGGGGGGGGGATAATTCTTCGGAGGCTTTTTCAGCTGAATTTTACCTCAGACATTGTAAATACCGTATAGCTGCATAGACTTGTTCGATCCGCACAAACCTTAGCAACAGACCATTATTATTTTAACGCTCTACGTTCCTCATCTGCATGGGGTTGGCTTGGTGACATTTTGTTAAAAATTTTCCTTATGAGCGGTGCTACATGGGTGACCTTGCTTAGTTGCAATGGGACCACTTCGATCAACTGCAATGTATGTTTACTCATAGGCTGGAGGATTTTGTTACTATCCAAACCAAATCCTTCAGCTGCAGTCGTGCACTGTTATTCGGTCTGGATTCGCTTATAAACCTGTTAAAGTTTACTTTGGATGGCGTCGCCTGAAGTAAGGAGTGTTCTCTTTATTGTTCCCCCCTCCCATTAGTTTGTTCTGACCACTATATTTTTCTCTGTAGTGATGAAGAAGTGGAATGTGAAGACATTTTGATGTACCTGTCCATCTCCCCTGAAGTTGACAATCCCGATGACCTTTCCGGCGGTGAGGATCAAGGTGAACTTCTAAGTTCAGGTGCTGGAGTTAAAAAACGGGCCGATTCCCCCTCAGGTCGATCGTCTGAACCTCCTAACAAACAAATGAAACGCAAAGAACAATGTAACGCTCCTGTCGCACCGACGATTAATATCAATCTTCCTGGTTCTCACACGGACGAGGTAAATGGCTGGCCATTTTGGTGCTCCGGTTCCCTAATTTCCACGCATTATGTTGTTTTACAGCTCCTGTTTACGAATTTTTTAACATCTTGGAATAGCTATTGGTGAGGAGTTTTCACAGTTGGTTCGCCTGAGTGGGATCGGGGCACCAGTATGCCTTTGAAAACTTTATCTTTACAAGGCTAAGTCGGCATGAAATGTCTCCATTCGCTGCTACCAATTTCTGTGACCACCATTAAAGTCTAGGGAAAAAATCCTTCAGTTTTCATGCCACTGCTTGATTTTCAAGATGATATGGGGACTCGGAAGTTCGACCTCACCCCTTACTGGTGAGAGCCGGATTTACATCTGCCTTTCGGGGCTACTGCGACGTTCTGAGCAGGGTGGTAGCGTCAGGGTAAAGAATCCGTTTTGCTTGTAAGCCACTGTAGTCCGTGTCGCCGATTCAATCCACAAAGGCGTGCAATGTCGCAACGTCTCCCTTCAGTACATGAGGCCATTCTCTTTCAATGCTTCTATGATTTCCCTCACCTAATCGTAATCAAGTTAGCTTAGTGTACTGAGGTATCAATCAGGTCTCTGGAAAATTGTGTGATCGTATCGGCCAGGTCGCATGGGCAGTTAACGACAGGCCGAGGAAGTGGGGCTTCAGCAGAATCACGGGATTTCGATATTATAGGGATGTTGCAATTCAGAAGTACCAGCAACAGAATCACCAAGTTGTCACCGCCGTGTTTTTGTAATAGGGAGGCTGTGTAAGATTTTAACTGTCAGCCATTGGCACAATTTCACCAAGTAAACTTGTTTCAGTCATTGTTCATTTTGATCAAGCCGTTCAGACACCGAAATACCGTTCCTTCTGTGGCTTTAACTAGACTGATACGGATACATCGAATTACCCCAAGGCTTAGGGCGTGAGCTGCTGAGTGGAGCTCCATTTTCAAGACCCTTCCCAAACTTTATAGTTCTGGGCATGGGATGCCTGATCTCAGTCCAGATGCTTCGTTTGGCATGACAGTTGTGCGACGCAGAGGTGCTACGGGTGAGCAGCTTAATCTGATTTGACTTACCAAAACATCCAAACAGAGGAGCTGTTCTACCCGATCGACCATGGTACCTTTTATGAAACATAAGCACAAATTTAGCATGGTTGATTCAGAATTTATTCTTAATCAACAGAAAGGGATATTGTTGCACAGTCGTCCTCAACCCATACGAAACTGATCGCCTCAGTTGACTATGCTAAATGCTTTTGGAAACTTTCCCTGGCAATCTCTTTAAGAAAAATAGCCTCGGAATGTTTATTGCTCTTCAGGACTTTTATTCTATTCGGATTAATAGAAAGTTCAATCACAGACAATAGTAATATCATCAGAGAGCTCATCCGAAGAGAGACTCAACCGTTGAAAGATGCTTCAAGATATCGATGAAAAGTGGTTTCCTGTTTTTTTTCCAACTAGTAATAATAGTGATGCTACTACTGATAATAGCATTATCAATGGTATTCAAATAACATCACACAGGATTTGCCCAATCTCGCCCCGTAGAAACCAGGGACACTGCTAAAAGGCACAGAACACAAACCCACGAGGCCTTAAAACTTTCTCAAAGGGCGATGTTTCTCAACGACGGATTGTTCTAATTACAGTTCTTTGGTATTCACGTTGACTCCCAAGCTTGTAGTTGGACGCACTCAAGTTCCTCGCTTGTTCTAGTATTGATTTCCACAAAAATGTATGGTGAAGTGTCGGTACTGTGACTCTCGATGCCAGGCCACTGGGCCCTGAATCATTTCAGAAGCAAATATCGGTGTATGGGAAAAGTCAATAGCTCTTCTTTTAATATTTGCACACTATCGACTCTACTATATTTGAGATACGCGCTTTGATTACTTTCGGATATTAGAACGAGTATTTTCAATACCCCCTAAAGAAGAGGTATCCCGTATTCTTGCACTTTTTGGGCTTTTATTCTACACGTTTGCACACGCCTCTCATGATTGACAGGTCCATCCGCTTGTGGGCAATCGCCGACCGTCTTCGAAATCCCTGCTTTCTGACGCAAACAAACAGGGTTCTGCCACAGGTGGTTCTTTGTCGTCCGGTCTGGGTCACAATGGAGGCAGCTCACGAAAAGCAGGGACGCGCCAACGAGATCGGGCCAAGTCACGAAAATAGAAACTCTCTTTTGCGCCTTTCTGGAAACAGTTCGTCCCCATCCACAACCATTTTAATCTTGTACATACCTCACCATTTGTTCCAATCCGATGTTATTATCATATCGATTTAATCTGTCACCAACGTACGACCACTTGTTTTTCTTTCAATTCGTCACTAAGACGTGCTTGCACACGAGTGTTTGTCGGTTACTTGGGTTCCTTCGGTTTACTGGAGGTATTCTTCCAGACAACCAGCTTTTCTATCCTCTGCGCAGTTCTTCCTGTAACCCAAGGTTTAGGCACAGGAATGCAAACAGCCATACTTGTTCGTCCAGTTCAAAGGAAGCCACCAAAAGAAAGCATGAGGGCTGGGATACTGCCAGGTTGCCCAAGCATAGACAAGGGATGTCGAGAGGCAGATGTCGGGTCCGGTGAATAAATTCGCGCTCTAACCTCAGCCATCTCACCCCCTGTTCATGCACTCATCTGTAACTTCAAGTGATTTCCCCTTCGTCTTACGTCGTCGGTAGTCAGATGCTGTGGTGATCAGGACCACGGTGTGCAAGCACTCAGTGAACTCGTGGGTAACTGAACTTGGCGAAACTATTCTCTGGATGATAAACCACAGATCTCAGTCGAGTATTCATTCCAGAATATGCCAAATATCGGCTGCAGTTTGGATTACAGGATTGCTTCTTGTGTGGTGTGTCTTTGTGTCTTTAGAGTTAACGTAATGTATGTGGAGATCAACCACGAAAATCCCGACAAGCACTCGTCTCGGAAGTAATCGGATTTTTTTGGTTAGTGCAGCTACTGTTGGGGGCGTTCCATTCTATCGTGTTTGATCACAGCCCTCAGAGCCGAACTGTAGCGTAGCCAGTTGCAGTTTTTTCTGGAGTCTTTCGTAAAGTGGAAGGATGACGGGAAGAAACGAATCACTTGACTACTGTCTCATTCACACTGAAGACCATGGGCAAAGTCCGTCTTACAAACCCTGTGTGTCACTCGAACCTTTGTTACGTGAATACGAGAATTAGTTTGGTTTTAATAGCTGTCGCTGAAGCCTTGACATATGGTGCTTACATTTTAGTGTCGAATCGGTCGAGCGACCCTGCGAATTAGTTCTTATGAAATAGTGTTAAGTTGGGAGCCACAGAGTATTTGACAAACCATCATTGACAGCAACACTGCATGGAAACATCGGTGGTTCACTACCGAACAACCATGCCAGTGTATTTCAATAAAGTCCTATAATCGAAAAAAGGAAGATGCGGTACAGGAAGTGGGACCGATGGCTACTCTACCACAAACATCTGAGGTACGTACGCCTTCAACATTCAGACAACAACAGTGGCTACTGACACCGGTCAGCCACCAAAATGGGCTCAATGAAACGCTTGAAGTTACTGCTTTCAACTAAGGGTAGGATGATCAGTATCTTTGAATCCATTTCATAAAATTGTGATGAAATGTGGGTGTACTGACTGGCCGAGTAGTCAGATTACGTGCCGTTTGTGTTTGTGATTTTCTTACCACGATACAATGCCACATTCATTTCGATTGTCATCCCTGACCACTGAAATATTTTTCACGAATTTCTGAATCTTAAAGTTGGTCACATCAACCCTTTTGGTTTAGTTTCAAATGAGCTCGTTTCCCATACCAGTTTTTATTTAACTTGTAGGTAGGTCTCGACTGAAGCTCCAAGTGCTTCAGTTTTCCGGCCTGATAGGCGTTCATGATTGTGCGATGTCACACCGAAGGACGTGGCCTGCAGGCTGTTGTTACGTTGATTTCAGAGGGAAATTTTCATGAAGGAAGTAATGGCATTCCATACCAGAGAACTCTCGGCCGAAAATCGGCTTGTGTGAATAATGCCAAACGTCGATTGTTTCGGTCATTAACTCCTACCTCACATGATCTATACGGTCTGAGTGACCCTGACCAGCCTAGTGGTCAACTGGTCGGGTAGGCATTACAACTCTTCCGGGGCCCACAGTCCGTTTTGTTCAGGAGCTGACAACGAATGAATTTGATAACCTCATCTGACGTATCAGATCACGTTACCCCCGTTCTGATCGATACTGAGTTTCACTCAAAAAACGAGCGGTTCCTTGCATACCGTCCTTGCTGTTGTAAAGAACAAATGAATCACCATAAACGTTGATGGTATATTATTTGGATACTGATATCGAAGGCCTACTGATAGATCAAGATCTTACTCGTTTCCTTGATAGTTGCTCAGTCGCACAAACAGTGCTGATGAAGAAACTAAGAGAACGAAAGCCAAAATGTCGAATGACGGTGTCCTTTCGGTGTAATGTGTCATGCCATGCGTGGAACATGGAAGATATTGAATGTGTCGGTGGGATGGGGTGTTTTCCACATGGCGGAGTAATTAATAAAAACCGCATTTCCGACAGCCTTTGCGAATCAGCGACCAGATGATTTTTTCGCATCGTGATTGCACAGTCTGTTCGATACCTCCGGGGTGTTGTAAACCTCTTGTAATTGGCTCTTTTCTCAATCACTCTTAATGAGCAGTTTTTCCATCACAATTTAGCGAAAACAGGAACCACAACATGAGGTGATTTGTCGTCATGTGCGGTCACTATGGGTTGCCTTACTCTGTATTTCTGACTCTTCAGCACAATATATATCCCTTGGGGCACTTCTTTTTGACATTCTGGTATATCTCCTTCGATGGATGTTGGGTTTTTCCTCAAGGAGGGATTGCCCCTAGAGGAGATTTTCGAGCTGAATAAAGGATTCACAAATAGTTGTGCATTAGCACCCTCTCAGGTCTGGAATATATCCCACTGCGGACCTGAAGGAACCAAGCAAGGTAGCTGCGTTCGAGGATGATAGTTGACTTTCGAACATGCGTGGGTCATGTGTGGTTTTACATACCGGAACATCACCGTTCACCCTTTTATGGTGTGGGTCTTTGACCAACCTCGTTTTCTGTGTCTTGAACTTCCTTTCTTTGTTTTAGCTACTGGTGCGACGCCACCACATTTGACTTGCATCCACCTGTTCGTTGCGGCGTATTTTCATGAGCCGAAAGGGCGCTGACCAATCCGCGTTACATTCGCCAAATGCATGGGAAAACGCCGATTTGGGATCGCAAGAACGAAACGAAAAGTTTCTCCGACTTATGGGTGGCGTGAAGCAGCGCGAGCACAAAGGGAACATCGTCATAGGAGACAACTCTGGAGTCCCGCACAATATCAGCAAACCTGAACGAGCTCGAATCGATAAGGATTTAGAAGCGCAATTCTCGGAGGGAATCGATCGCCGGCTGACTGCATCTAGTCAGCATAAGGGACTAGGTTCAGGTTCAAGTGAGTCATCGACTCTCCCGTTTCCCATAAATGATGAACAATTTTCTTGAGTTCTGTGGAATCACGACAAGCTGGTTCCATCTACTGCAAAATTTTATAGCTGCCTTTGGATCTAAGTATCTCTGTGGTGCAGGCTTTCCGTTTTTTTATTTCCTCAAAAGTGATGCGTTCATTGCGGGTGTTGCACTCTAAAACACTGAATTCTGGGCTGCGATCATTTGTTTGATTTGAATCTTCATTTTTTATCGGTCGGAAACTTGGGGCCGCTTAGACCAAATACTCTTCTCGTTTTTTCTGTTTTTCAAGTATAACAGCTCACTAGATATCAAGTTTCGGTGCCCCAGTTAACTCAGAAGTCTGTTCACTGTTCCGATATTACTTGTTTTCAACTCGTTTTTCCAAACTTTTTTTCAGCGCCGAGGCTCCGCATTTCATGAACAGAGATATGCTGACAGAACAAGAGCGGATTTTCGTAGCTGAACATAATGAGCTCAATGTGTGCTAGAGACCATTTTACATGTCTGGTGGCCTGTTTGGCACTACGTTGTCCTTCGCCTCTGTTAGGTTTGTCCCGAATATTGGCTATGCAGGAAGTTTGATTGTATTCTATAGGCGCTAGCAATAAAAGATAACTAAATCGTTCAGCTGTAGCATCCTTTCGGTGCCTAGCTGCCATGCCATCAGAAGGAAGCACGAGGGCCGCCCAAGCCTAGACAAGGGAAGTAGAGAGGCAGAAGTTGGGTTCGAACCACGGACCTTCCGGTCAGTAAATTCGCGCTCTAACCACTTGGGCCATCTCGCCCCACACAAGCGATAGGGACCTTATGGATTGTATATTGGACGACATACCGTAATGCTACTCAATTTCCTTCAATAGTTTAGCATTCTTTTCATGCTAAGATGGTTTATTAATCCACTTTTTAGTACGATCTGACGGTTTTGATGGAAGCATAAAGACTTCATCTCAAGCTAAGAAGACTTGGGAGGAAGGTTGTGCAGTGCTTCTGGTTTTGTGGCAGAGGTACCCTAAGTTGATCTCAAGTCATCTTTGGGCTTCTATCGAGGCACAGAGATCTTTGTCCAGTCACTACAAATTTTAGCGTGACATCTTGTTAGAAAGCTGGGATCTGTTAACACGGAATAGATATAGAGCCGTCCATTAACTTCGCCTATTGTACACGGTCAGATGAAAGACGAAATTGATTTGTAATGCAGAACGTCTTCTAACGGTGTGAAGTGCTCCGTATTGGAAACACCAGACTCTTTGTTGAGCCCATAACCTCACAAGTCCATGTAGTACACTGTGTTCTGTTAGTTGATGGATTATGTTTATCAGCTGGGCGTGCCTTGAAACAATAAGCTGGATAAATCATTACAATATCATGTGGTTTGCCGTCGTGCTAATTTGAATAAGCTTAACTATATGCCCAGATGGAGACAGAACTGAACAAACAGACGACAGGAATAAGACCAAACTGACCAAAAAGGGTTGTTTTTCCACAGTTTTTAAAACCTGTCCGGTATGCTTCAGGAAGAGGTTGTATTAGCGAGTAGCAGGGTGTCCGATGATAGAGAAAGTGATAACAGATGATACTTGCAGTGACCATCCCAATTAGAAATGCACTGGAGTGAAGACGGGTACAGTTTAGATATCTTCATAGAGAAAGTAACTGCTGCAGTCTCAACACTCAACGGTCGGTTCAGGACCTAGTGAAATACCATGGCTTGACGCACCATATCCACGGAAAGATAAGACGAATGGAACAGTTCCCCAGCTGAGCATTAGATAAACTAAGGATGGGTACTGAGTGCTTTCACGCATCTTTTTCATCCTTCATTTCTGTTGCACGTCGTTTCACTTGTTACGTATCTTCAGTTGCGTGTGCCAACCCATCACATCGTTTCCTATTTAATGAAAACTGTGTTGGCTTTTTTATGCTGCTCATGTAGAGCTTCAGCAAATGCACCTCCAAGGCACAATGCCACTGTTCGAAATCACCTTTGGCTTTTCCATTGCTCCTCTACAAGATTGGGCAATCCGGCAGTATCGGAGCCCTCATACCTTCTTCGAGTCGCACGGTAGCTACGCATCGATAGCCGAACAGTCACTTTTCTGTGTGTGTGCGTTTATGTTTGTGATTGTAAGATCCGGACAGTTATGGATCTCACAGGACGATTGCGACTATTGGATTATACGCAGTTCGCAGCCAGTAGTCAATAGGAGCAGACGGACGTGGGGCAGCAGATGATATATTGAGGACTGACAGGAACTGGTTCTACAGACAAACGGATTAGTAAGCATCATGAATTAAGAAAACGTACAATCAACAATGATGCAATCAGCAGGAGCGGGAAGTAGTCACTGACGCAGCACGGATTCCTATAGGGGCAACAGCAAGTAAGTACCAAACAATGTACAGACATACATATAGGGCAGTCTGACAGTGTTAATTGGCCGTAACGGCGCAGGAGTCAGTACGTTCGGGATGTGAGGGACTGTCCTTCGGTCGGCGTCGACGCAGCCGTTCGTGTCACGTGACAGGTCAGATTGCGGGGTTTCATCCTTTTAAAACAAAGCTCAGCAAGGGTTATCTGGCAGGCGCGATACATGGGTAAAACAAGATAATCAACGCCGTAGGCGTCAGGTTGGTGTGGTCGGTAGCACGTTCGCCTGCCGTCCGGAGGATCCGGGTTAGGTACCCGGTCAGCTCGCTTTCCCGTCGGAGTGGGCGCTCAAAAAATAGGTGCAATCGAGGCGAACTTGCAGGCAATGACAGACGGGCAACAATTATTGACATCACTTACTGAGGGATAAGCAAGACCTTAAGTAGAAACAAAGCGGGGGAAAAACGAGCAGCAAGAAAACGAAACGGCGTCATAATAAATAGGTGTAAGTCATGTTACTCATGAGTAGTCAGCGTTGATTCACAGGGGGAATCAACAGTGATGTTATTAACCACCACGTTTCTTCTTGCTATTCTCTACATAGGGTCCACGGATTTCTCCCAACCCTTCCATATGGAAACCGAAAAACAGGATGCCAAAAAACACTACCTATCGTCTTTTGTGCCTGCACGTAACCCGGACTCTTGATTTGAATCGAATTTTATACATATATAATTCTTCCTTCACCAATTGGCGGTTAATACATAAAACCTTATGTAAACTTGCTTCCGTTTTCCCTTTGATTGGACACAATTCTCCATGAAAATCCACTAGATAGCTGGTACGGTTGTGATTTACCAGCAAGAACGAAAAAGGCAGACTCCATCGTTCATTTGGGCGATTGTCTCTAACATTGCTCCGGATGAGTATCTCCAGGGTTCGCGCTTTTCACAGTATCGATTCTTCAGTTTCTATTTTGAAAGTATTCACGTTTATTGGAGTTCTGGTATAAAGTGTGATGGTTTCGCAATTTACGAACTGTACGACGTGCTTGCAACAGATTTCTGACGTTTGTTTTAATAGCAGTCGCTTTAACTACGCGGGGTTTCCGCTTAATTCCAGATTTATTCATTATGTGTGGATATTGTAGACCTTAAATTGGTATTGTGTGTTGCCTGTGCATCGTACCTCACAAGTCAACTTGCCTCAGAATGCAAAACTAGGTGAGTGGCTGAATATGTTTGGTCAATTCATCATCATCATCGACAGCATGACATCAGTGTTCAACACCGATGCTTTACTGCCGTACAACCATGATTTATTTGAAAGCCTTATTTTTAAAAAAAAGAGTAAAGGTGGATGGGGAAAAGACTTAGTGCTAGCTTACCACGATCATTCCGGGGTGTCTATACCTCCAGACACTCACTCAGGCGATCTGGATAGAAACTGACAACAAGAACGCCACTGACATCGGTTGGCAGCCATATCTTATAGTGTCTCCAACCAGGCACAATGAGGATCACGTGATCAATTGTGGCACGCCGTCTTTGCTCGAAAGTTGTGGCCAACTGGTCGCCCTTGAACCACAGTCTAATGAGAACCTCTCTTCTGCACTGTATATGCTTGCTCCTGTTGTGGTCTCCGTCTGATTTAGATGGCAATAACTATTGACACTTGACAACTTTAAGAATTCTTCCTCCTGCAGGGAATCAGAACTACGTACTCATCTGATACACTCGAACAAAGTTTGAAGCGGATCTCTTTCAAGAGCCACTGGATTAGAACAAGATAATAAGTAGATACTGACCAGTGTACATCGAATTACGATACAATGAGCTTCTGCATGTGCCATCTGCGTGTTCGATAATGCAAAAGCATCTAAGAACATTAGCACCACTGATTTTTGTCTCGGGAGATATGGGCAAATGTATTGCCAGTGTTTTTATGACTGCCTCTATGGTTGAGGAATTCGGTGAACGTTGCGGGTAATATGCAGTGCGATAGATTTCTTTCTGTGCAGAGTGTTGCCGTATGCGCGGCTTACGAATCTCGAACGCTGGAACTGCCTCAGTAATTTGAGCCACTAAGAAGAGATCCCTGTTTCCCAACGGATGCGTATATCAGACTGCATTGCGATCTGTACTGTTGCACTTGACCATTTCGGACGTAAAATCTGAGACGTATTCAGGTCTTTGAGAGTTCGTGCCTCAGAACTATTGCTGTAATCGGCTGAAGAAATGAATATCGAGTGAGGTGTTCAGCAGACGTTGTTTCACTTAAAGAATGCATCCAGTATTGCAAGCTAAGGTGGCTGGGTCGTGTTACACATGTCGGAGTTACTACCTGTCGAGACGAGCGCTGTTTTCTACGCCTCATTTGGAATGGCGGAAACCTTGAAATGTAAGGAATTTAACAGCTAAATGCTGTCCGGTACCCATTTAGATTGATTGGATGTGTAAGCACCTCGGATGTTTTGTTGTAGGCTAGCCCTAAGTACATGAATTTGCATGGCTGTACGGCAGTGAAGCACCAGTCTTCTTACGTGGTGTTGCTGTCAATGGTGATAAGTCTTTGCCGAGTTTGTATCGGTACGCTTTGTAGCTTTGTGGCATCTGGGCGCTTATGTAACCAATTACGCGTGCCACTTCAGATTGAATCGTGCGTAAGAAGGGGCGAAACCAGATAAACTTAATTGAAATATGATAGATTTGATTGGACAGCTGGAACCGCCTTGGGAGACATGTTGCGAATTGGCAATTGTGTCGGCTCTCTCACCTGTTCATAGTCCACTTATCTCTGCAAAAGATGTGATGTTTGTTGTCGCTTTTTAAGCCAACTGAAGGCAATAATGCAGTGTTCTCTCGACCGTTTTGCAATCTCCTGTCATCATTTAAATACGACTCAAATAAAACAGTTTTTCTCCGCGGTGGTCGCACACAAAGCGAAACGGTTATCGTAGCAACTCACTGTGGCGTGAATGATCTTTAAAATGAGCAGTGAGACTACGTCGAACTTAACAACATTTTGTAATATAGGTCCGTTGGACAGTGTGTCCAGCATAGGAGTGATCGTTCATGGAGTTCTGATGCACAAATAGGCTTCATGACGCGATTAAATTTCGCTGCGCGATTAATCGGAGAACCGATCATTTGGCCATAAAACCTTGAGTTTTTGAGGCAAGTTCGGTTGTGTGACATCCTTTAAGCTGTCTAGTTGTCCTTCAGTCAAGTATCTCTCTCATATTACTTGGTTATTCTGCCTGGAATAGTGACGTAACAATGTACATGGAATCGGTAACCACAAATGCGGTTATAGACTATGCGTATGGATACTTGAACATTCGGGTGAGGGTTACGGAAACGTGAACCATAATAGCGTCCTGACCCTTATCCAGTACCGGGCTTAAACAAAGCGAAATGTGTCTTCTTATACTGGCTCACGTCCTCGCCACAAGTGAAATCGATGAAAGACAAAAAAGTAGTGGGGACGACTGGCAAGTGATTCAAACATCGGATGAATAGAGAATGATCCAGACCTGCGGCTAACTCATGCTGCCAAGAGCAGCTGATTAATTCCATTCTTCCATTGCCGGCGTTCAAGTCCTCCCGCACACTACCGTGTTCTTCTACATGGTTGGAGCAGCTGTACGGTGCTCAACTTTTCGATATCGACTGACAGCTCGAGATGTCATTCCAAAAAGTATCCAAAAAACTCTCACTATCAAAACAAAATAAATCATACTAATAACCAATAGCTCAGTAGTCAGTGCCTTCTAACCTGGTCATCTATTTCTTCATTGCTCTTCTGATCCTTCTTCATGGGGGAACCACTGCGTAAAGGAGTGTATTTGCTAGCGAGGATTCACTGTGCGTAGAAGTATCTTTGACAGGTCGTAACGTCTGGAAACAAATCGTTCACTACAAGTCCCAGCGTTACAGATAAAATGCAAGCGCCGTCTTGACTTTCTCAGTTTCGACCTTACCGGCAGGCGTGTCATGAAACCATCTACTGTACTAATAGGGAAATTGAACGTTATTTGATCAGTAAGGATTGTGACCCATTATAATCCGAATTCATAAACTACCTGCGTGTCTTTAGAGTGGATTGTTGCGAAATCAACAAGAAACTGGGAAACGTACTTCACTGAAGAATAAGGCTAGCCCCGGACACCATACTCCAAGAGTTCCCAGTGGGTTGAATTAACAGTTACGTTTTGATCAGTCCATTACGTTCTTCGAAAACAAAATGTTAACAGCGGGAGATGTCCATCTCCCAGTTGTCTTGCTGGGCTGTATCGTTCTCCTGCTTGCACCTTTCGCAAAAAAGATGCAAGTGGGCGGTTCATTACTGATACGCACAAGAAAGTGAGAAGTGTTGCTTACAGCAGTTTGAACATATCGAATGAACTCTGAACAGAGGGCGTCACAATAAAACAGAAAAAATGAGTTTGTCCTCGGGGAGGTGTATGTGGGGTCTAACGTTAGTGTACCTTTTCAGAAGGTCCAGGAATCTGTTCGATTAGTGCAACTTATGCTGAACCCCCCTGGACATAACTTTCGGTCTTCTGTTTAAAGCACACTGCTCCGGTAAGCTTAGTCTCATCTGTGAGCTTAATCCGTGGGCTTTTGATTGTTTCTAGGGGCAAGTTATTCTTATACTTAGCTGGACAGCACATACGATCCCGGCAGGGGAATCGGGACCGGCTAGCTGACATCCGTCAGTCAGTCAGCGCTTAGCTTATGTTGGGGAAGTTTCGCTAAGAATACTGGGTCACTTTTGCTGCTGGAGTCTAACTCAGATACGATGTCCAGGAGCACGTATTTCAATGCCGTTTGGAGAAATGAACATTTTTCCTTGGCAATTTTTATCAAAAATAGTGGGACTTTGTTTTAGGTCCCTACCGAGGCTCTCTTTCCTTGCATGGTTGTGTTTGTCGCACTGTGTTACTCTTGATAACGACTTTACCTCCACTTGAATTTGAGATATTGTGACTAAATGCTCCAAGCTAACTGACATCAGCATGGTTACGAGTGTTCGAAACGAGGAATGGAGAAACTCCAGCTGAGTGTTTCACTTGGCAATTAAAGAGTATGTTCAAGGCATACCGAGTCGCAACGGTAGGGTTTGGGATCTTCGTCTAACATGTTTAAGGGTATTCAGCCAGGCACAGAGTGAAGATGACTCCATCGGTACGTTAGATTGTGGTCAAACTTACCATCTGGTGCCTGAAAATGTAGTGTTTCGTTGTATTTTCCAAAAGATCACGAAATCCGTGACCTTTCTTCGGGATAAAGTTGCCCCTCAGATAACATTGTTTTTGGCTTTATTTTAAAAATCTGGCTGCAAAAAAGTTCGGATATGTTGTTCATCCGCACTTCTTGGTCGCCTACTCTACTCGATTATTCAAACGAGGACCTGCTGCAAAAAAGTCACACCGGATCTCTTTCATTTTGAAGGCATGTGCTGCGATGTAAAAAGTTTTCTCATCAGATGTTTCAGTTAATTATTGCTAACGCAAGTAAATCACCTGGACAGCACGTAATCCTGTTGCCTAGGTGATTACTTCAATTTGATGCCTTGCCAGGGTCATCCACGTAGATTTCACAGTTGATCTAGGCCTAATGAGAATTTTTTGTCATCTAGGTGCATTTCTCGTGTAAAAAGGCAAATTTATGCCACTGCAGACTGGCCATAATGAACTGTCATAGCTCCTGAACCGTGGTTGACGCATTAGCGTTAGCACCCTTTCAGTGTCTAACTGCCATGCCACCCAAAGTTTGCACAAGAGCTGGGATACTGCCAGGTTGCTCAAGCCTAGACAGGGGAAGTCGAGATGCAGAGGTCGGCTTCGAACCACGGACCTTCGAACGTATACCTAGCAGTATATGTTATAAAGGAAGATTAGTTAGACTTCCCAGTATCGTTCAGTGGTGCACTTTGTCTGTCTTTCATAAATCTGGCTCTGGCGGTATAAGTCGAAATCCCGGCTACGTGCAAAATAGGTAAACTTTGACTGCTGGAAAGTAACGACATCACACTACACCCAATCACATTTCTCAATCTACTAGGCTGCACCGATGTATGTGTCATAGCTTGGCGCACTCAGGATTCACGTAAGATGAAAGCTAACCGGGCTGAGTGGCTTGCTAATCACAAATCAGGCCTTTTCACCTATTTTTGACCTCGCTTTCCATCAACACTTAAGTGTCCTTTTACAAATAACCTGTTGAAATTGAAATGAAAATTTTAGTCACTCCAAAACGTTGATCTAATTTGCTTAGGATTTCTCTCGACTGGTTATTGTGTCCTTCCCAATTATACGAATGATGTTTTGTGGGCTACAGCGTTTTCGAAATTTAAGATGTTTGATTAAAGTTGAAGGATTCACTTCTAAACACAACGGCTTGCCTTATGTAGTAACCAGTGGTCGTGCTCAATTGACGGGCAGATGTTATTTGCGGAAAAATGCTATCCCGTGGTGCTGCGAAACTTGTAGTTCACTTTTTCCTCCTGCTACTCTTATTCTGTGAGTAATGAGAAAAGATTTTTTCTGAAAAATGGGCGGTTTCACAAGGACTGGAGGTGTTGAAAAAGAGAGGGAAGCTCAAGAAGAATCTGATCTCTCAGCCGAAAAGACACAGAAGCTAACTCTATAGTTTTACGGTCGAAGCCGTGCTATTGAGGATGATTTGTGATTCTTATGCAGAGCCCCCCTAATTCATGACGTGCCAAAGAAATAAGCCTGTACTTTTTGTTCCATGCAGTGCTGGATGGCCGAACAAGAACAAAAATTGTTGAAAACTGCTGGAGGGTTTCGATGGTATGGGAAAGTCTTGTTATCGAGCGTGTCGTGGTCTGCGCATGTCGAAAATACCGTTTCCGCAGTACACTACTCCGCTTATTCAACGGTTTCCGGAATGCATAGCTTTCGCATTCCTCTTAAACATGACCACCTCTCTGTTACGATGAAATTCTTTTTTAGCCACGCTAGAAAGGAAGGATATTACGACAATTTTAGGTCTTCCAGATCGTACGCAGTAGTCCAGTTTCTGTTCAACGATAGGTTCGGGAATGAGTGAAAAAAATCGAAAAGCCATACGAACACATTAAACAGTATTGTGATAAACGGAAATGACACTGGTGAAATTCAGTGACCTACAACGCAGATATGATTATTTTGACGTGGAAAACCGAGAAATCGAGAAAGGATACCTAGGATCCCTAGTGTTTTAAGCTCTGCTTTTGCTTGTGGTCAGAGCACCCTACGAATTACGAAAAGAGGAAAAGGGACGACAAAGTCGGTGAAATCTGCGAAAATTTGTATGTTGATTGGCTAACATGCCCCATGCGACCTTCACCAAATTCGCGCACACACACAGCTACACGTGAGAACCGGTGAAACTCCAACATACCGTAAAGCAATGTAAACGAGTATGCACTTCTGAAGATGTGGCTGGATCACATGACGGAGTTAGTGCTTCAATTATAAAATATTCAGTGGCTGCCTTCGCCTAAAACAGTGCACGCAGTCTGATTTCTGTGGTCCTATAAAGTAAGTGAGGCTCGTGTAATATTCATTTCTCAAGTCAAAATTGAATTTTTGAGGAATTCGATCACTTTTACTGACAACACCCGGTTTAACAAGTGCTAGATGTTACTCATAGCAGTTAGCGCCCCAACAACACCGCGCGTCGTATGCAACATGGACCCATAGTTTGCATTATACTGGTTTGTGGAGAGCTTTGCGGGTGAATTTAATCGGTGTTTTACAACGTTTTGTCGCTGAAGCGATCCAACTGACATGAAATCTTCGCGTGATTTTCAGGTTACAAGGAACGGATGTGGCATGAGAGTTTGATGACCAAACAGGACGTAAAAATATCAATTCAGATAACCAATTTAAAAAAAAGCCGATTAAGTGGCCCAAAAGGTCAATAAAAACATAAATTTGGGTTTGCAATCCTGCAAATTTGATATGTTCAAACCACAACAGTGCACAAAACCCTTATAAGACCACCTTATGTTTTCCGATTCTCCCTGGGCTCCCTCGAAAGAGCGACTAACAATTTTGAAAGATAAACGATCCGCGGATATTGCTTGAAATATCTCGAAGCTATGGAGGAGAATGCGTGTGTTTAGACTGCAGCAAATAACCTACTTTTAATGCCACACTGGGAAGGCCTCCAGAACAGATAAAGTTTACCCATAAATATACCAGTTGTTTTCTTTATGATCATGTTTTTTGTCATACTGTGGACCATTCGCATAGTATAACTACATAGAACTTAGCACTTGCTATTCTTGTCACGATGTCCCGGATCTCCTGAATAGATGTAAGATTCAGAGTATGGGCTGACCGATTCAACACTCGAATCCCCCGGAGACTTCACGTGACAGATAGAATGTGTTAATGTTTGGACCACGCCAGGATATGCAATGCAGAAGAATACTGTCAAGGTTCTTGTTGCCTAAGATCAACTTACTATACCTGCTCGACAACTTTTGACTTGAAATATTGGAGAAGAAAAGAGGCACAGTTATTTTAAACAAATAAGATGCGATGTCTACATTCCCGATTACACTTTTTGTTTATTCATTGCCTTATGCTTGAGCGGTGACGAAGTGTTTTACACATTTACACGCACAACACGTTTTGCAATCAGGTCATCAGTTGTTTTGCCATCAATACGCAAATGTGCTAGCCCAGTAACTTCTGGAAGCCAAATTCACTGTCTGTATTACATACTGGTGGTGGGGCCTCTTTCATGCTATCGGCTACCGTAGTCTTGTTATCTTGAAGAATGTCCTGAATGGAAGTAGTGCATTAATCATAAGGTTGATGAAAGCTTTTTAACAGCCTACAACCGCTTTCGCGCTTCCTGAGGCTCATTTGGTAGGCGCAGTATTCGAGTTTCCGTCAACCTTATGTTCTAGTTTAATCCAAATCGCACTGAATTAGGGAAATGCACCCATTTGCATACCAGTTTGGTTTAGACGGGAGACTCACCTGGAACCCAGCCGAATCATACGTTTTATGATGCATTTGAGCAACTGAATGTGCTGCACTAGGTCGCCACATGTCTCATTTGGCACGATATCCGAGATATCGCGATACTTTGTACAGGCGTAATTCACTCCACATAAGGTTTCTGAAAGCTTTTCGACAGCCGCTTTCGCCCTTCCTAGGGCTCATCAGGTAGGCGCCCTTCAAACGAGAGGTTCAACTGTGTTTCAGGTGAGTGCCAAAAGCAAATTAGTATACAAATGAGTGTATTTCGCTAATATCCTGGGTGATTTAGATGGGAACCATGCACTACCGTTATCCTGTTGACTCTTTTTGTTGCCATTTCATCTTCGTCCAGTCCTAAACCGCAGTAAGGTTCTACTTGTTCTTGTTCTAACGCCGGATGGCTGAATCATATGACAATCTGTGCTGAATTAAATGATTGAGCAGCAGATTGTTTTGGCCCATACGTATGTGACAAACATCGCTTCATGTCACAAGTAGTATCTAGCACTGTACTAAAAAGAACGTGAATTTATTTGTATCAGGAAAGTAACTATCATTGCATGTTATTGGGTATAAGGTGATATTGGGAAGGATGATACTGTAAATAGAATGGTTAAATTGGGCGGTTGTTGTGAATCCAAGCGTAAGGCGGTACTGATAGCATAGTAGTGATGCATGTTCCAAATTTTCCAGAAAGACTTGATAGAGGGCCTTATACGAATCTAGTGCACTACAGTACCTTTTTAGATCTTTTTGAGTCCTGAAGAGAGCCAAAATCCTAGAGTCAAACAGGATATCTTTGCCATCACCTTTAAATTTTGATCCCATCTTTCAAGACAGTAATCTAGCGGGGAGGGGTTAAGATAAGTTAGTGACTTGTTTTATGGCTCCCCACAAAATCCCAAATAAACAAGTCTCTTGAAAAAGGCATCCTGTCTTCCAGAGTATCAAAAGATTTCAGGATGTGACGGCTCATGGTGGCGCCTATCCTATTATGTGGTTATATTTGTAACAGTAGAAAATGGCCATTAGTGAGTTCATCTTTTAGCACTAGAGCGACATGCTTAGATCAAATTCCCTCATTTACTTGATCGTACACATCGCATTGTCTCCATCCACAAAGCATTGGAAAGTGCAGTTCTTTGCGCACATATACAATGCCTAGTTTGTGTAGTTCATCGATAGACCACTCTGTTGAGACGGAACGGAAGATTTATGTGATCCTCCCGTTCTCACCAACTCAATGGACCCTTTCGGATAGCCCTGTGTTCATGGTGCGCGCCAGGGTTTAAGGGCTGAGGGACAGAAACACAAAGCTTGCCTAGAGACAGTACTAGTGCTGTCAAGCAGTGAAGTAGGATTACCACGGCATCAAATATATATATATATATATATATATATATACTCTCACTAGATGACTTCAAAGCATTATTTGGTGGGATGACAACTGTGAGCATATGAAGGGTCATTAGGTTGACCTAGAATAATTGTAGAGATCTTCCGGCGAGTGAAGTTTGGAAGGAAATTGCTCTACTAATTTGGTGAAAGGCATTCGTTTTCGGATCAAGTTGCTGCCACTGGGGACTCTAATTGGCCCCAGCTGAATCAGTCGTTTATCATATTCTCATGAGTGGTCTTTTCCACCAAGAAAACATACTGAGATACCTTGAATATATTACAAATGTGAGACACCCTTCGTGCAGGACATTCATTTGGAGAATATCATAAAGGAAGAATTCGGCTGAGTCCCCCGGTGGCGGTAATTCGCCAACGGCAAACAGTTTAGGGTTCGGATAGAGCATAAATTTGACAGAAACCCTGGAGCTACACCTACCTGGTGAGCCCGAAGAAAGATGAAACTATTGGTGATATGTTGAAGAGTTTTCTGCAACCTTAGGAGTGGTGTGTGCCTTCACTTTCTTGCTCAAACAATTCCAAATATAGAGCTTGTTCCCTCTTTAAAGGATCAGGTGCGTTTGGCAGTGTTTATTATGACATTTGTAGCTGCTGATGATCAAGCTGTTAACAAGTTGGAGAACGGGGATTCGGGTTCTACCTTCAATGAAGCGGGTTCTTCTGTTATTGGACAGATATTCACTACTGAACTGAACTCGCTGGAATAAGACAAGTTTGATGGTTCTGATTGCTAACGCTTCAAACTTACGGCAATTGGGTAGTACGTGGCTTCCGGTTGCAATGAAAATATACCACCACTCTCTACATTACCGAAAGTCTAAACCTACTCTCTTGTCATCCTGCTCAAGTGTCTATAGAGGTAGACAAAACTTCTCTACCCATCAAAATAGCATACAACGTGAATGGTCTCCAGTGTGATTTTGCAATGGGCCACATCACGGCGACGGGGCAGAAGTGTGTGTGCCCCAGAATGTTTGCATTCCTAATCTTACATATGTGGTGAGTTCTCTTATCCAAGTGGTGTCCGCAAGTCACCGGGAATCGGACGTGGTCCATTGCTGAGCTGCAAGATTGTCGCGAACACTGAGAACGCAGAACACTTCCTCGTCAGTCACTTGGTCACTACGGTTTTTAGTTCACTGGATCACGTTGGAATGACCGTCAGTCTCATCCACAATGTTCTTCGTCAAGGGAGCTTTAAGGCTTAACGAACAATTTTACGAGACTGAGCGTCAGCGTAATACAGTATCCCCACCAGTAAAAAATAGACCGTTCACAACTTCCGGATCGCCATAAAATTATAATTGGCCTAAATATTTCTCACCGTATAGCGACAGGAAAGTGCAATGTTCCAGTTACGGCTAAGATGTAAATTGGAGCTAGCTACGAAGTGAAACACGCAGTTTGGTTATTTCTTGCATATAAAAACTGTATACAGATCGATAAACGCGTGTAACACGTGTAACATGGGCCGACAAATTGTCGTTTGAACAATACAGTACCAGCAGCACACAGTGTTGGAATTTCTAAAACCAGTGATAAATTTGCCTGCCTTTTTTTAAAGCGGTAAACTTCAGGTGATACTAGACCGGAGCAGCAAGTGTGATTGTCGTCAATCTACGTTTGTCACCAGGAAATCCAGCTGGCACTTCACATTACGTAATAGTGCCAACACCCACCTTCATCGCTGACCAGCTGGTAATACACCTCGAATTGTCCATTATAGTTTAGCTATCGTTTGCAATGAGTTTTCGAAGTAATTTTATAGATAACCTGATACAGAATGCAAAAAGCTAAAGGGCCATGGAGGTTAAACTTTTAGTATGTAAATAGACGTATTTTCTAATCACTCAGTAGTTAGATCAGACTTGTAAGAAAATGATTAAATGCTCGATCACCTGTACATTCATGTCTGATCGGATTATTACGTGACCGGCGTCAGAATTAGCGAACGAAGTGTTGCTCGAAACGTGAATGGACTCAGCACACTACAATAGGTCAGGGAAATTCGGCACACATTCGCGAAAGTTATCAGGCGAGACTGATGATAACAACACCTCAGCAAATAAAGTGTTCAGAGATAGAAATAAATCTTTGGAAACACTCCACGCTCGCAATATATGAGGGGGTGTGGAATTTTACTACTGGAAGTTTGTCTGCATTCGACTCTGAAATAAACAGAGAAAGGTATAAGTTGGATGAAGCGCTCAAGTTATTGCGCTGGGAGTTGTGACAGTGAATGGTTTTGATGGTATAAATCGGAACTGAAACAACTTCTAACAAAAGCTTCTTGACAGTGCTGCTAAAGACTTTGGCGTTGGGCTCGTTATTAATGTGGATCATTTTTGGTTTTAGAGAGAAACTGTATCGCTGGTTTAGAGGATTAAGACCTCCCCGATGATTCATACGCAGACAAATTATAAACCCATTTTTTACTTTTCACACTGGCAAATATTTGAAGTTGTGGATGAGCGTCTGTCAATGTATGCACACTATCTGACCTTATCCTAGTTACTAAATCATACAAGTACCACCCAAATTAGAATCACATGTGACCCATGAGGATTGTAGCTTTATCGGTATTCCGTGGCGATGAAATTCCCTCCCTGGAAGTAAACCGTCTAGCGAGAGCTTTCATGTATCGCACTCTTCAGAACGATCCATGATTAGATAGCCGTTTTCACATACCCATCACTTAACTTCAAGGTAATCTACAGAGTTTCTTTCTACGCTTGAAGGGTAATTTTGCACCTGTTGTTCAAGGGTCGTCTGTCATATGTGATCGAAGCTAATTATGATGCCGGAATGGATAAAACTCACATGTCTCACCTTAACAGATTAATGCTGGCGAAATATACTAATTTCAAAATATCTTTGTAATGTACTGCACGTAAGGTTTCTGAAAATCCGTCGACAGCCCACGAGCGGTTTCGCCCTTCTTGGGGCTCATCAGATAGGCGCAGTCCCCGGATTTCCGTCAACCTCATGTTTTACTTGAAACCAAATTGCACGACGTTAGCGAATATACACTCATTCGCAAACTAATTTATGTTTTTTTCGAGTGACTCACCTGGAACCCAGCTGAATCTCTTGTTTATGGTGTTCTCAGGCAACTGAATGTGCTGCACCAGGCCGCCTCATGTTTCAGTCGCTACGATATTTGATTCGCGATAAATGTATATCTTTGTAATGTACTACTCATAAGGTTTGTAAATGAGTGTATATTCGCTCATTTCGTGCAATTTGGTTTCAAGCAAAACATAAGGTTGACGGAAACCCGGGGGCTGCGCCTACCTGATGAGCCCCAAAAAGGGCAAAACCGGTCGTGGGCTGTCGACGGCTTTTCAGCAACCTTATGAGTAATGCATTACGAAGATTACTACTAGTTTCAGAGAAGTTTGGTAATCGGTCGATGGAGATATTGCTGGGCAACGTTTCGCTTTTCACACGAAAGCTTTAACAGACCTAGAGAGTAATTTGCTAGATTGATCAGACTTAAAGGAAATCACCCACAAATAATGCAATAGTCAAAACTATTCCGGAATTTACTCACTCACAGATTACCATGTAAGTGTGAGTGAATTCACCTGAAATAACCAAACAGTAAACATCTTCTGTTGAGTTTTGTAACTACCCTTCCCCTCCACTAGCACAAAGATAACAAGTCCTCCAGACGTTTGGACTGTCCAGCTCACAAAATTGGACATCTCTAAACATCATTGCATGTACCCATTAGTCCGCTGTGGGCCTTCCTCATTCTCATATGTTCCGAATAAGGAGGAATTCGGTGCATTTGCTAAAGATGCCTGACAATCAAATGCGTATTTGGAAACTCTCACAACTGAACTAATTGATTTTGGTTGCTGCGCGTAACAACTTCCAACTTCAATTACAAGTAATCTTTCGATCAAAACAAAAACAAACTAGTGGATATCAACGAGGAAATTAACTGAATAATGCGTTCGAAATTCATTCGGAGCATGAATGGTCATTGATTAGAAATCAAAAAGTGAATCGCCACATTTGCACAACTGTAGTTATCATCTAGATCAGTGAAGTTGCACATCCTTCAGCATGCCTGCACGTATTTTCGTGTGCCCAATCGATGGCAAATGCAGTGGACATGAAGCACTTGGGTGACGGACGGACCCATAAGAAATCGGGCACCTCATAATCACTAAGGACGATAAATTGACCCTCATCAGCTCACTGTTGAGTTCCCTGTTTCCACGAGTTGTTCGATCACTAAAAATTTCGTCGTTAACACTTCAACAAAGCTCCCACAATTGGTTGAATAGCCAACCACATGATTGCACATCTTCAATGTAGACATGACATTTTGCGGCCACCCAAGACAACCAGACGATCGCATTATCTTCGACTTTCCTGGATCACTCATTCTAGGCACAGATTCCCCCATAAGTTATCCTAAACTAGGCAAACGATGTTCGTGCCTGCGTAATCTCTATGACGTACATTTTCAGAAATTCCTCCATTGCGAAGTCATGAAGTGCTGAATGATGTAAAGTAACAGTGGATACTAATGGCCGTACACAATATCCAAAAATGGTTACTGAGTTTTGGTGCCAGAACATTTGCTCAGACAATCAAATTGGATTTATTGTGGTGCAAAAAGACGGGTAACAAGTTGCCTTCGATCTGATAAACCTCGTTATTCAGATCTAGACTGATTTGGGTCAACAAAGTAAAACTGTCTTTGTGATCTGGGAAACAGTACAGGAATTCTCTCAGCTTCCCAAATCTCCCATTGACGTTGTTGTATCTGATGCAGTTCAAAAAACCATAGAATTCAATGTTCATGCATTATGTCCTAGTGCACAATGTTCCATTCTTTGCGATCATTTCGGTTATCTACTTTGGATCATGGTAACTTCATGTGGAAATGTTCGTCCATAAGGATGCTTTTGTTGTAACATTAACCTTGTCACTGTCCGGAAAATTCTATTCTGTTCCTGGTCGCAACTCACTGCTAGTTGTATTGAACTGGCGCTCACCGTCATTGCCATAGTAGGCGTATTTCCATTTAGCATCATTATCTGTCCTTGGTTGTCCACTACAAGGAAAAACCGGCTCACATTAAGTGAGCGGCACTGAGGCAAGAACTTCTTCCCTCTCTATAGTCTTGAGAAATATGGGCTACGGCCGTCAGTGCGGCGGTTGTTCTGAAATCTCCACAGACGTATCGGTCATGCCACTTGCGTCATGTCATGTGTTCAAACAGCATAACGGTCGGTTCAGTCAAGTGTTTTTATGCTTCGTGGCCACTGTGCAGTTCATAGAACACTTATTATCGGCAGAGTTTTAGCGGGTCTCACCACAGAAGGTTTGTTGCAGTTAACTACCTAATTCTTGCAGTTATTAGGGTGTGAAGACAGAACAACGTTTCTGTGCCCACATTGAAAGAGTTTATTCCTGACTAGCCCCTTGACTTTTAGGTAATTCATTCAAGATCACAATCTGGCATTTCGGGTGTGCTCTCCGAGAATTTCTGGGCTAACGATAGGTTATATAACCGATCATTCTACGTTTAGTCAGTGAACACCTATAATTGATAATTACCCGTTATAGCCGACCGTACCTCACTCAACCCAAAATATTCCACTTATACACCCATTCAGTTTATTTGCGTGGGTATTTGTTTGAATGCTGCATGAACATTTGTAAGTTATCCGTAAAAGGACATCAAGCATTTCAACGGAAAACGCGTAGGTCTCGTGCTAATGAAGTAGAAGTCTAAGCAAGTGGATTCACCGTGTCCCAATAAGCCTACGAATTGAACTATCTGCTTTTTATTTCAGAGAAAGTACTCAGAATATTCTAGGGTACTGAGTGCCAAATCGATGTTCTTCTAATGCCTCAGCAGTTTGCATGTCAAAAAGACATGAAAAGTACGTTCGTTTCTTTCACTGCTGAATCTAGTGCACTAGATAACTTAGGTCAATAAGGACAGATAACAATTTCTCTTGGAAGTACGCATTGAAGTCTTTTAAGTGTAATGTCAAAAACATGTCATTGAGTTTCGTTCAGATCCAACCCACCATACTGACCTTGAAACTAAAACGTCCAAACGTACCAATCGCAAAACGTATATAGTGGTTTCTGAGTTCTGGTATGTATCGATTGTCAATTTTTCGGAAACCATACTGGTGCCCATTTTGTAGCCTGGATGAAAGTGAGGAGGAAGGGTTTTACATCCGGTCCACCTAACACAACGTTTTCAGTTCATTTATGACTGACACAGTGTGACACACTGGAGAACACACATCTTGATACAACCTATGTGGGTTCTGTGCCCCGTATCAATTTGTTAGAAAGTATGGCTGAGTCGATTGAGTGGTTCAACTGAGGATCTGTAACCTTACAACGCCTTTTTTTCAGAAGTTTTTTGGTTGTGTGAATATTACCTCTAAAGTAAGAAAATACCTGGATGCCTGTATTCGGAACTCAGTGGTAAATTAACTTTCGATTTGAAACATGAACACACTAATACACAACTGTGAAGTAAAAAAAGTGCTGGTTTGTCTTAGGCCGTGTCACCCAGTGATGTCCTGTGGTGATTGGAGGGTCCAACTGGTATTTCACCAAACAGAAAACATGTATTTTGAGCAACCTCTCAAGTGTTCTTGCATTCTTTATCGATCAGAAGTCAATGTTTAAAACGAGGCTTTTGGCAGAAATTCACCTATTGATTTCGTCCTGCAACATGTGCCAATAAGAATTCGTTGAACGGGGGAATAGCGTGCGAACAATTTGTTGTGTCTAGCCCACCAAACAAGAGATGGAATGTACGTGAACAAGTGATGAACGCCACTCAGAAGCACCCACAAGATAATGTTCTTGCGGGTTCAATCTAAATAAAGCTTTTGACCATTAAGTTGTAGGCACATTCACGAAGCAATATAAGACCAGTGAATTAATTGATTGTCAGTGTTTCACAAAAATTACTGTGTGATGCCGCAGTTGAAGCAAGTCTCCGTTGGATCTTCTCACTGATTCCCTTGAAGACGCTTTCTTTGAACACGTGAACATTCAGACCTTATTATGCACCTTATTATGTGACACCTGATACATGCTGGTGAAAAGCTTCCACAATCTCTCGATCACTCCGCTTTGATTTTCTAGAATGCACGTTATTATCATCTGTGAAGGTAAAACAGTTCAAATAGAGGCCGATTAGTAAAACACCGTAACGTCATGGCACAGGCTGGATGAACCAGGTGGACCACCACAAACCAACTGAAACTCATCGTTTCCTGGTTTGCCGTGGACGCATTGTACTTAATTATTATTCTGTATCTCACTCCAAGAGGGATAACTCCGCCTCAATTTTGCTTCACAGTGGTTCCCATCATCGCCGTTGAGATTTTCCTTCGTATGTGTTCGGTTTACTAGTATATCCCAAGGCAGTCTCCATTGAGTTGGACCAAAATTGGAGGTTGCTCATTCCATTATACCCATGGAACACTATACAGGGAGGGTACTGTTAAGTTCCAGTTGGTGTGATATTGGAGATGTCGCGGTACGTTGGTACCTGGAAGTAACACACTACTGGTGAGCTTGCTATCGAAGATTTTTCAGCAACCTCATGAGGAGCGTGTCATTTCCATGTTTGGACTTACTGTCATTTTGAAGAATGTACCTGAAGACTGAGCAGCGGATCAACATTACGGAAACTGTTCTGAAGCCATTGCGATTCCTAACTTGAATGCGCCACAAGTGCAGGTAAACAGCTGCCTCTGATAAAACCAGACATGTTTCGTTCTAAGTCTTGCTGTGACAAAACAACAGAGTATACACCTAAATAAGGACAATACGCATGAATAACCATTACCTATCTATCCGGAGCCTCACTGCAATTATCCGGGCAAAATACACACATGGAAATCGCGTTTTTCAAACTTCCGCATCTCTTCTCGTAGAGTGCCAAAACTTAAAAACTCATGGTTCGAAGATTATGATAAAAGAGTACAGATGTTGGGACAACTGACAACGGACAACTGTGGATAGACGATACCTAAAGCATAGTTCGTTATTCACGCAAATCCCTGATGCCGATACAGATCCAAAGAAGTGCAGTTAGTGGGCCAGTAATGCTAAACAGGTTGGGAGCAACAAGTCGGTACGACAAATGGTGTCTAGAGAAAACGCCTTTCTGATTAATTCATCAATTTACGGGTTTAAAAGGCCAAAGGGTAGGACTGAAAATTATGCATCCATTAAAACATAACATAGCTAAACGATGACCAAATTTCCGGACTCACAGAAAAAACACATTCAAACTATATATGTAACCGTTGAAATGAGAAGAAGTCGTATCTGTCCACTAGGGTTTTCTTAACCACGTTTTCGGTCTGCACTTTGCAAGACCTCATGACTTGGATGGATAACTGAGGCACTGGAAAAAGCTCAGACTGAGAAATTTTACCAAGTTAAAAATTTTCCCGAATACTCTTAAACGGTTGAAAACGGCTGGATAAATTCAGCTGTTAGGGATCTGCTCAAACCCAACCACTCCATAAATGATGTACGCAACTTCCTGCACTCGCAAAACCCTTTCTTGCTCGTATCCTCCATTTCACGAGTAATCGCTAATTGAACAAAACGCTTTATTATATCCGTTCATCTACCATGAACGTTGTCCGCAGACAATATCCCATGCCTATTCAACCACACCGTCTGGTTTCTTTTGCCGCCTTTGGAGTCACTCAATAAACAGACTCACTGCTATCTTATCTGATTTCCTTTTGTGATTTCCTTGTGTTTGGAGAAGTATGCTGGCCTCTACTTTAGAATTGATATTACTTTGTTGAAAGTACATCATATACTGGTAAAGTGGTCGGCCAAACAATAACGTGGCTAACTCAAACAAGTGTTCATGTTTTCGACTTCATTGGCTAACCCTAGCACATTCACTGAGGTTAGAGGACATCCTTGCAATAGAGTTTTAAACTTTCCTTTCTGAGCAGAAACGGTCAACTCTTTCTAGCATTCCACACTAAGATCAACTACTTCGTTCATTTTTAGCTGCTGTATAGAGTCAAATTTCCAAACAGCTACGAGCGCTTTTTACACATTGCAAGCGACAACACTTAGGATTGATAAAAGACGATCAGTTTTGAGGTGTGATGCCCTTCTTGCAAATTAAAATCACTGAGACCAAAGACCAATGTGGTGACATTATGACGACAGAGTGGCATCCACGCGGTTCCAAACCTTGTATGTTCGTACAGCTGAAAAGTTGTCCTTAACTTCATATAGTACTAATCAATACTGTTATCTGAATGATTTACTTACCAAATGCGATCAACTTGGGAGCTGTACCGAAGTGGTATTTTTTCGATAATATGCCGGAGAGAAGGTAGGAAACCCATCCATAGTTGTTAAATTAAGAATTGACAGTGTATCTAAAATACGCGATAATGACACGTCTAATCAGAATATTCAGCGAACGAAGTCCATCTTCATCTGAGGGGGCAGACTGTTTAATTTTCCTTAAGAAAGATGACATGAAACGGTAGATTAAGAACATCAATCCTATTCATGGTGCTTCTAGCCAAATACTTCCTAATTTATCGCTTTGTTCGAAAAAAATCACAACAATGGACGTCTTCCTGATAAGCGGCAAGAGTGACCAATCCATCAAAGTCTCGAGAATTTTACTAAAGCACTGATTGAAGGATCAACAACTACCATGAAAGGGACGGAAATTTTTGGTAAATGAGGCCTTATCCTTACCTAGCAGCAAAAGCCTACTGGGCCTACTGATTTATGGTGCTTGACATCCTGCCACCGCATCACCAAGCAACTGCCATCGTCATGACTTGATTACGTTATCGTTTGCCAGAGAGAGTTTCGATGGAGGAGGGACAGCTGGAATTGCTTGTGGGACGGACAAACAGCCTGTCTGAACGAGGTTTACCAACTGACTCAGTGTGTCAAACCACAGCAGCTTTATGTCAGTGAGCCGGAGAGATCTGAAAATCCAAGCTGTTGTACCGGAATTCGTCCCCTTCCTGACAATCTTCAAGCCATCCAGAATCCAGTCTCCTGACTGAGCCACATCAAGGATGGATGGTGAGGAAAACAGTGTTCAGGTCACATAAGTCGCAGAGTAAAAAAACGAGTCTTTGAAAGCCATCTATAGTCCAAGCATCAAACAGCTGAGACGGGAGTGAAGCAGACGTCATCTACGAAGGTGTTGCATGCATGATGCAGGAACTTCAACACACTATCTACAATGGCTGGGACGCATTTATCGAAATAACAGAAAGAGAATCCCGAATCAGTTTCTGTATGACCAGCTGAGTACGAAGAAGTGGAACTCTGGCAAACAGAAGCTGACGGATCTCCTGAAGTGAGAAGCGGAAACACCGAATAGGATCACACAGATTTCGTCAGTTCTACTCGATCTAGAGAGCTAAACCTTGCACAACGCAATGGTATCACGGGAGCTGTTGAACCTGGCGAGTGGACAAGCTGGACATCCAGAAACTGCGAATGTGTTAGCTCTGGTCGCGTTATGGTGTATTAGTTCCACTCACCCGAGTCTGCAAGGTCTCTTGTTCTTGCACTGAGTATTAAGTCGCTGTTAAGCCAACAACCACGCTAGGGTTGGTGCTATGACCACCGGTATACAGACTAATCTGACCACTGGCTTACACTAAGCCAGGGTGCACCTAATGGGTATGAGTGCCACCAAACAGCTCTCTGCACTCAATGTGGATCTCAACTGTTTAGTTTTTCCCACCGCGCCTGAGAGCCCTTTGTTTCTCACTGCTACCACTCAGCGTAAACAGCATGCAGCACTGTCCCTTGTGCGCAGAGGTTCACTAGCTATAGTTGATATGACACGCCATCCGGGAAACGGACGCCAGCCACCTGTACATTGTTCTGACTTATTTTTGTCCGAGTAAATTGCTTCTGGTGCGTAGCGTTGGTGTAAAAAGACAAAAGTACGACAGTGATTTCGTGATCTGCTTCTGGACTGGAA
>NW_008751678.1:1815933-1939521 GCF_000715545.1 Opisthorchis viverrini
CTGAATGTGCTGCACACAGACCGCCTCATGATTCAGTTTGCACGATATTCGAGACATCGCAGTATATTTTCATAAAGAAAACTACTCACAAGGTTGCTGAAAACTCTTCGACAGTCCACGACCAGTTTCGCCACTCTTGGGTCTCATCAGGTAGGCGAAGTCCCCGAGTATCCGTCAACCTTATGTTCATAAAAGAGAGATTCAGTTTAGTCTCTCGTGGAAAACAAATTGATTTGCAACTGAGTGTATTTCTCGAAAACGGTCCGGTTTGGGTTCACGTAGAACATAAGGTTGACGGAAACCCGGGGGCTGCGCCTACCTGATGAGCCCCAAAAAGGGCGAAACCGGTCGTGGGCTGTCGAAGAGTTTTCGGCAACTTGTGAGTAGTTTCCTTCGTGGGTGGCTCTTGTTTATTTTCATCTTTTGATCCAATCATTCCAAAAAGCAAATTGCAACAAGAATGCTTCGTTAGGTGAGAGCATAGATGTAAAATCTAGTTTTGTTGTGGCAGGTTTTCACTTAGTTGCCTTATGCGAACCTCTACCTTATCGCTCTTGGAATTGATAGATCGAGGCAATTTTCTCGGTGATCAAGAAAAACATGATTATGAGGACTGTGGAACCTGATCAATCCATCAAAAACGCATGAAGGCGAAAATTTTCATCATTGAATGCGTACTTTTGAGAACGTTAATTGGAACAACTTTGGATAAGTACGAAGATACCACGCATCGTGGGTGTCGGTGTACCGTGACAGATTTAGCGGGTTGTTTGTAGCTGGGACAGAAAGATCAGTTGGCGGATTGATGGAAAATAGCATGTAAAAATAGGTTCGCGTCTGTCGCGCGACTGACATTTCAAGAACAAAACAGGCGTTAAAACAGCCTACCTTACTTGTACCAAAAAGAGTCGTCTCTCCCAGTGGACTAATAGTATGTATTCGTGAACAATTGGAGACTCTTAGTGGAGGGAGGCTGCTGGGAATTGGAAGCAATGTAACACATCGGCCTGTAGATACAACTGAGATTATTTAGGATACATTTGCTCGTCATAGTAAACCTGTGGTAGTCTCTTGATTCTATATGGACCCTCTTTCCTTAAAGTCACCAAACCGGCTAGTGCTCATGGCCTTGGCTGCTGGGAAAAACAGTACCTTGTTGGTTCCACTTGTGATTTTGAATAGTTGGGAAATTTCGGTAGAAGTCATAGTACAAAAAGAAAAGCAGTCCAGAACTTTGGCATACGTTCCTGTCCACAAAGAGAGACAGGATGGTCAAATCAAGAGAATTGGGTACTTTTGATTCTGTATAGTCTTTCTTTAGTTGTTTTTATGTTCCTCGTGGATATTCTATGATGAGTTCATAGTTCACACCTCGTGACGCTTCCCCAGTGCAACCTCGAGCGCATAAATATTAAGGGCCTGATGAAGACTAACTAACGTATGTCGCAGAACTTCGGCTGATATAAATTATTCATCGCAGATGTAACCAGGCCACCAGCTCTTTGGAAGTGAAGTTTGGTTTCACAGCAATGTACCGTAAAACCGACCCTAACTAAAAAAACTGTGTTGCATTCCTTTGTAACTCCAGTACGCGTGTTGCGTGAATAATTGAGAAGGTACTGACAGAAAAACGTGGATCTTGGTTCCAAGGTGTTATTCCCTCTTGCCTGTAGTTCTACTTCGTCCCCTTTTTGCTCATACCTGAGTGAGAAAAAACCGGCAAAATTTCCGCAAAGTTTATGTTACTGGCTCGCTTATTTGGTTGAGGCGGCCTGCGCAATACATCTGGGTAGACTAACTGAGGCACCGGTTTCTCGCTTTTTTGTGTGTGTGCACTGGAATGTTTTTCTAATCACCCCACCTTTCGATACATATTCTCTTCCATAAAGATGAATCTGGTCGATCAATATAGAAAACCAAGGCGCTATGCCTCAAGTGGAAGTGAGTGCATCTCGTGATTTGTACCTATGATATTTCGTTTGCCGCAATTAAAGTCTTTGCTATAGGGCGGCATACATTTGTTTGCCGATTTGCCAACTGATTTCAAGCAACCAGCTGCTTGATAGTGGCTAGTCTTGTACACCAAAAGATAAAAGGAAAATATCGCGCATTCATGACTTTATTATTTCAAACTTCTGACTATGCAGGATATAAAAGAAGACACAGACGGTATTTAGGAAAGAACCATTGGACAATCGTCTAGTTTCCTGTTTGTCCATTTTTTCTAACTCATTCATTCATTAGAATAATCCGGTTCCACTCAACATTAGCACTATCAACACCAGGACAGTGTTATCATTCAAGCACAAACTGTGTTGGTAGCGTAAGGAAGTTTGAGAATTCTAAAGGAAATTTCGTCCTATAAGCAACGTGAATCTATGCTGAAAAGCCGATAAGCACCGTACAGCTGCATCATCGTTATCCGGAATCATCGGCAGTGAGTAACTCATCAAATTCCGGAGACTCAATCACGCGACCTCCTGGTTGGTAGCTTGAACACTTAGTCGTTGGGCCATAAGTGGCTGGTCAGCAGTGTGATTAACTCTCGCTTGGACAGGATATACGGCCACTCATCCCTCAATCATGATATCCACACTACGTGGGCACACATGCTGCCTGGCTCCTTAAGCAACTACTACTCAGATGGAAGTTTCACTCATGAAGCGAATTTTACTCTTCCCCCAATCCACTTACAGATTGCTGGTAATGTGAGGAGATTTGAGAATTTTAATGGAAATTTCGTCCCTTAAGTAAAGAAAATCTATGCCAATAGGCCGTAGAATACTGTACACCTCTTTCATGAAACTGGGCAGGTTTCAAAGATGAATACCCCCCAATCCACTAATAAAACTCTCTGAATCAAATGTCACAAAGAAATGGATCTGTAACTTTCAACACTCATTCCTCTGTCTTTTACCGTTTTAAGTCACGTCCTTCCTTCTGTACTGGTGTCAATTATACGTTTGTTTTCTTATGATGCTCGTCCCATGCTGAAAAAACGAAGTTACTTCCATATAGCTGAGGCAGATTTACTGCTATTCTATTATTTTTCCCTCGGTATGCAATCCAACATGTTGTAGTGAAGTTGGGTGCGGGAAACTGCTGAAGTAGAACTACCTATTGGTTAAAAAACCTACTGTCACTAGTTTCATGGAATAGGACCGCTAATAAGCTAGCTAAGACTATCGTTAGTCTGGAACTTTTCTTTTGTTAAAAAATTGTCGATTCGAGCAAAATAGAAGCCGTAGTCCCCGCGCCTCCGAATAATTTGAACACCAAAAGACCCAGTCCGGATAATTTCTTTCAATGCGAACATGGATATGCTACGTTTTGCCTGCATTCTCACTAGCTTAAGAGAGGTCAGCCAACTGGAACAGACCCACTCGCCAAAACTTGGTCGAACGGTGGACGTTGAGCTCAAAATTCTCGCTCGCTGTCCTGATTGCGCAAATAACGAGATAAAATTGACAGGACGCTCCAAAACAAATGATGCGGTGATGACCATAGCCCAAATTGTCCCACAATAGAACTAGAAGAATGTCCCAGGGCTGCTCAATTGAGATGAGCTGGTTTTTCCTTGTAATGGACAGCCAAGGACAGATAATGATACTAAATGGTAGCGCCTGCTTGTAAAATACGTTTGGTATTACAATGACGGTAAGCGTCAGTTCAATACAACCACCAGTGAGATGCGACCAGGAACAGAATGGAATGTTCCAGACAGTAATGAGGTAAATGACAACAAACGCATCCTTATGGACGGAAATTTCCACATAAAGCCACCACGAGCCAAAACAGATCATCGAAATGATGGCAAAGAAGTGGAACTGTGTGCATTAGAACATCTAGCAGGATCACTGAATTTCAACATTATGTAATCTGTATCAGTTGGCACAATGACAGTGGGGGAATTTGAGGAAACAACAGAATCTCCGGTCTGTTTTTCGGATTACAACCCAACACAGACCGCACCTGAATAACCATGTTTGTTAGATTAAAGGCGAGTTGTTACGCGTCTTTTCTCACCAAATAAAATTTGATTTCGAGTGCCCGAGATCTTTTGGCACCAAAACTAAGCGACCATTTTTCGGATAACTTGATGTAGTGCCATCAGTACCCAGTGTCATTTCTTGGTACAGAAATGCCAGGCAACTTATGCTTTCCCATTAATGATTCTTGGAGGCCTCCTAAATGTATGTCACAGAGATTTCGCAGGCACGACCATCGTTTGCTTAGCTTAGGATGAATTATGGTATAATGTCTCTTAATTGAGAGTTTCAGGAGAGGTCAAGATAATGTGATCGTCTGTTTGTTTTAGGTGCATACGTTTTGGATGAGTTCCGTGAAACTTCATGTTCACACTGTAGATGCGCAATTACGCGATTACTAAACCAACCGATCGTGCGGGCTTTTTTGGAGTGTTAACGAAAAAATTTTAGTGATCGAACAATTCCTGGAAATAGAGGACTCAGCTGTGAGCTATTTATGCCCAACCAATTTGTCGCCTTTAGCGACGACGCGATGCACGATTTCTTTTGGGTCCGTCCCTCACCCAAATGATCTATATCCACTGAGTTTACTATCGATTGGGCACACGCTAATACATTCATGCATGCTAAAGGGTGTGCAAATTCATTGATGTAGACGATAACTACAGCTGGGCTGTATTTGACATACCCGATGTGCAAATACGATGAATCGCTTTTGGTTAATGATCAGTGATCAGTTATGTTCCGGATATGAACACAACATTAGTATGTTTGAATCGACTGAGAGGCAGTTGTCCCGTTGCTGGTGTGATTGTGCAGATCAGTTAGGCCCACGTCGATTTTGGAAAAAAACTTCGAACTCATTACGTAGTCAATTTCCTCGTTGATAACCACTAGTTTGCTTTCGTTTTTCACCGAAGGATTACTTGTAATTGAAACTGGAAGTTGTGCGCGGTAATCACCAGTCGATTAGTTCTGTTACGATTGTTAGGCATCTCTAGCAAGTGCGGCGAATTCCTCCTTATTTGAAACATATGAGAATGAGGAAGGTACCCAGCGAACCAAAGGGTACATGTAATGGTGTTCAGTGATTTCAAATTGTGTAAGCTGGACACTCGAAATGTCTGGACTTGTTATCTTTACGCTAGTGGAGGAAAAAGGGCAGTAATAAAACTCATAGTGGAAGGTGTTTACTGTTTGGTTATTTCAGGTGACTTCACTCGAGTTTTGAATGGTTGTATTAAGTGTGACTTTTAACTATTTTTGATACAGTTCACTATGCTAGGTTTCCAAGTCTGACTTCACCTTTTGAACTCTCTATTTGTGTTGTCTCCCTAACCGCGAGCTTCGAGTGTAACAGGTTTGCATGAATTACGTGCGTTTAGCTGGCATACATCAGTGATAACACAAGTAGCCTATTTGGTTTCATTTTTGCTGATGGCCATGTCAGCATGATGACAAGCTGAATAAAAACTGTCACCGCAATAAACTTGAGGTCAATATCTTTAAGCAATTGGGGCAATCATCCGGCACAGTGGCATGAAATCATCCATTCCCAGATCCGCCCAAGACTTGAATGATACGCTGGCTGCCTAGAAATTTGAGAACACCGATCTTCACGTGACCGCTGACGACTCGTGGATGACGAAGCTTGAGAGTCCTGGCTTCTCGCATATCCGATGTTCTTAATTCATACAAAAGCAAATGACTTGATTTTATTTCATCTTGTAACATCTTTCCTTGCCGCCGCTTGTGAAGTTGTATGGACTATTGACTGCCAACTTTCGGATTAATCATCACTAGAAATTATTTGAAGAAATCAGCAAGGATTCCTGAGTTAACTTCATGAATCTAAACCTTTGACTGATGTTGAGCGCCGTCCGACAACCTTCATGTTAATGCTGACAAAACCCTGGTCAGGTTAGCTAATGTTTTTTGAACCGCCTCACATAAAAACTTTTTCGTTCAATAGCCCTTACTGATGTAATAAAGCCTGGATGAAAATTTGCAAGTCAATACGTGCCAACTCTTCACTTGCTTACTGTTGGCACAAAGACATCCGTTTAACGACTGACCCTCGCATTCTCCAGGATTGGCTGGAGATATTTGATGTTTGACTCCAACTCTTGAATACTTATTGGTCTGTTTCTATTCAAACTCTACTTCAAGTATTCTCCCTAAAAGTCAGTGAGGCTTTTCATATCTGTGCGGTCAAACAGACGGCCCTCTTCGGCTTACCAACCTATCCCTTAGTATTTCACTGAGATACTTAGGCACACAACGGGTGTAATGTGGCAGAGCTCCATTCTGTTGAACCAAACACCGGCTGCGGGTCTATCTAGTGTTGTGTTTGATGCTTGTATAGTGAAGGCAACGGCATTGTTTGTCTGTCACTTTCATCAGCTTGGCCCTTTATTATGTGACAAGGTCTGTATTTACCACAGTACAAACTTCCAAAAAATTTTGGTACTCAGATAGCCTTTCTGACGAATCCATCATTTAACTGTGTCCTTTTATCCGCGCAACCAGTACACTGGGTAGTAGAATCGACCCAACCTTCTATCGATCGGCTGAATTCCAGCCGGTCTCGTCACTCGTGCCCGTAACGCAGTACGCACTGACAAATTCCGCTCTCAGATAGTCTTCCAATGTCTGATTGATTTAGAGAAGTAAAGATTACGGTTTTGGCTTACAAGAACGAGTGATTTTCTTCATTCAAATAAGACGGAGGATTTCCGGACTAAAGAACCAAAGTGAATGTGGAAGTAATGAGCGACTAATCAGTGGGGCCTCCTGGTTATACCAGCCAATCAAACATTCAGCCTAAACGCCTTATGTGTTCTTACCGGCAGTGCCACACGAAAGAAGAAGTAGGGATGGGTTCCTTCCAAAATGCCCACGTCTATAAAGTAGCCTTCCAAATGCCAAGGCTGGGTCCGAACCACGGACGTTCTGGTCAGAAAGCCCGTGCAATAGCTATTGATCTATGGCCGGCTCTCCGGCTATGCTACATTGTATGTGATCAGTAACCTCCCCGAAAAAGATCTTGCCTGATCAGAATCTTCAATAATGAAATCTCTTTCAGCCGTTTTGCCAAACGTTCCCAAAGTTCTGGTGAGATCGCAGCCAAATCTTTTAGACAGTGACCTGGAATCAGAAACGGTCGTTTATGAAGAACGTAGAAGTAAGATGTATCATGTTTTTGTACCACTCAAACACAGTGGTATAACCTACCCGTCGTTATTTACTGCTTGTGGTGTGCAAGAAATATGTAAATCAATAAAATGCTTTCATTTCCATTGACTGTATAATAAAAACTGACCATTTTTCGTTGATCTCTTTAATCCTCTGGCATGACATTTAGGAAGAATGCTCATATATATAGTTATACACTTGACTACCAGTGAAAGGAAGAACGTCTTACCTGCGGAGTTATTTATTGGAGAGGGGAATTTCGTGTTCAGTCCACGGGCAGAAGTCAAACGGGTCTTCATCGCCCGTGAATAGGTCGGAATATTTCTCGACCACGGACTTACTGACGGCACGTTACAAGACGGAAGCTTTCGGATATGCAGCTCACTCACGACAGTGCTTGGGTAGCTTTCAAGCTTGATTGTGCCATAACATGTCGTCAGTTTTCCTACTGTAGGTCAACCACGGGGTCTGTACTCTTGAGAAAACCTGACCCCAATATTGCCTGCTTTTTACCTGGGCTGATCAGGAACGCATGCTGCACGGATTTGTTTCCTAGGCATATTGAGTGCACTGACAATCCATCAATTTTCAGTCGATATCCACCCATTGCTCTCACGACTAACATACACGTTCTGCATTCAGCTTGGTTCCCTCTCCTCCTCAGCGATACCCCTGCTCCAGTATCAATCAAGCACAGCTACCTCTTCCCTTCTATCTGGATAACGGCCTGTATTGCAGCCTGTGTCACTACACTAATCGCAACCCAGTCCGGGAAAATAGGAGCAATCCAAAGTTTCATTATGTACTTGTGGTCGGGTACGAGGGCATTGATTCTTCCAATGGTCAGGCACGCCACACTTGTAACACCCACTCGTTCGAGCATGCCTCCGCGATTCCGTCCTTATGGCTGCAAGCGATTTCGCTAGTTGGTACACTTTGTCCTTTAGGTCCTTTACCGTTGAGTTCTCCCTGTTCTGCAACTGCAACGTGACCAGCGGCATTTCGGCCAATTGCCGTGCCAGATGCACCAGGTGCTCCACACTCATCTGGCCAGTTGCTCACGCCAAACGCAACCGGTCACGAAGCGCCGGTTGCACACACTGGACGAACTACTCAGACAGCAGCTGCTGGCGCGCCACTAGTTCCAGTTCCGACAAAGCCCGACTCAGCGACTGCTGCAGGCCGGCAAAGAACACCGTCGGGCCACTTCACGGTTCCACCTTGGCAGTCTTGAACCGTCTCATAGCCTTCTAGTGGTTAGCCGGCTGAAAGGCCCTCCTTCGCGGCTGCCCAGTGCATCTTTTGAGGCCACCTTCGCCCGGTCTCTGATGGGGTCTTCAGAGCCGCCACCTTACCTCGGTCTGTATCCAATCGTGCAGTCTCCGCAACCTCTCCGAAATCCTGTAGCAAGGTCCGAACATACCCATCTTCAAAGGGTTGCGGCCACGAGATCTTCATCATTATCCTAGCAACCTCGCCAAATGAAGGGAATGAGGACTTCGCTTCGGAGTTGTTTATTGGAAAACACCAAGTGAACAGTTACGAACTATTGGACAGGGAAGCAAAACTCTCATGCGCATCTTGTTCATAAAACTGAATATCCGTCTTCTTCTCCAACGTGTCATCCTGATCTATGCTGGATAAGCATTGACTATCACTCAAATGTATGCTACAACGCAATTCCACAACCTCCGTAATAAATCTCACTTTTCAACAGATGCAAAGCGGATTTCCGCGAAACATACTACCCGCATGCCCCATCAGTAGTACCCACCGTTGTACCGGTGGTGACCTGGAAATAAGCGGAAGAACATTGAGTTCGTTCAGCAGTAAGCGGTGGTCGATAGAGTGAAAAACAATTTGTTGGGGCCAAATGAGCCCACTTGATTTTATGCTATCCTATTCCGCAATGAACAAGAAGAAAGATATTCTAATATATATTGGACTAACCGAGCCAAATGGGGCGATTACCGTAAAACTCTGAAGCCGAAATTAATATGTGCTCAAGGGATTAGGGTTTGAATACTGAAACTAGAGTTAAAATTACAAACGTAGAACCTATATGGGTGTTTTTTTGAAGAATTGCTTCCTGGACACCAAGTGCATTTAGACGCTAGAGGTGTTTCGGATAGTCAGCTACCGGAAAATTCCGGTTGTCCTTCGCTGAGGGGACAAAGGTCAATTAAGCAAGACATGTGTATTCAAAATCTAATCGACGAATTGTATTCCCTTTTCTTTTTCGTTTGCCTCGGGGCTTCTAATTTATCCACCCAACCGCTCACTTTAACACACGGGACATTAAAAACAGTCCTAAGCGGCTTCTGTTTGGTTAATCAAACTCTGTATTTTTGTTCACACCTTAACTGCTGAGAATTTGTTACTTCCTATTTCGTATTTCCTAGTTCCGGCTTGTGCGCAGATGTTTCATTGCTCTTCAATGATGCTGAGGATCCATGTATTCGATCTCGGGCGTGCACCTCTGAAAGCGATGAAGCATTTCCAGCATACACCCCATTCCTGACACAATCACCTCTGACCCTAGGCTCAATTTTCACATCTGCACACCAGATGTAAGTTGAGAACACAAGTATTTACTAACGGAGTGGAAGAACGTAGTTCCGAACCACATGACTTGAGGACGCCAGGCTGATTTGAAACGAGTCAAGAGTCAAGTGTACCAGCAACCACCGGTCAGAAAAAACGGACCTTCGAGAGAAACAGTCTGTTGTAAAGAACATACTGTTCACCAGAACACTTAAAAATCCTGCGCAAGCAGAAACATACAAATTGGAACGTTGCTAACAAATGGTTGCGCGCTATCCGAGGAACAATTAGGAGCTCAAATATACGTGGACTTGTTTGACTGAGTCGTGGCGGTCTTTTGTTAGCGTTATAGAAGTCTGTATTCAGGTGAATGATTGATACCAAGGTTCGGGCAGTGGACAATGAGGTTCAACCAGCAGACAATTGGCTTCAACCAACGATTATTACACGCAGGTCATTCAACGCGGGGATGAAGAAACAAGACACCCAGTGTCGGACTCCACTGGAACTATCTGAACCAACTCAGCAGTTCTGATCAGGCGTCAATTTCCCATATGTTCACGCGATGAGATATAAGAAACATATACCTCGTTTTGCCATCAAAAAAATTTTAAACCTTAAACTTTGCCAAACTTGTCAAGTTAGACTATGTGAGGCCTTAAGAGCTCAAGTCTTGAGAGAACACTGTAAGTGGGACAAGATAATCATCACCGTTCATAGGGCAGGAAACCCGGTATGTGCTGCTTCTGGGAGCTCATTAAATACGGCTGAATTCCAGAACAGTCATTATCGCGTTTTGCTTCAGAGCACTGCTTCTTTTTGGATGTTGAGCCCAATTCATCCATCGAGCATGATGAACCTAGAAACTGATGGAATCTGGATGTTCTAGAAATGGAGAAAGCGCAGTTGGCGCAGTTGGGAACTTTCAAAAATTGTCTAAACGTGCACACAATAATAAGCCAAAATTCATTTATTAGCGGGGTCATCAACTACGATAAAACGAGAACCACAGTCTTGACTTTTGACCCGAAGGCATTCACAGTTTGTCGTCTGGTTGATCCCACTCGCTAAACTTGAACCGTAATCTGTGAGTTTCGGTTCTCTCTCAGTTTCTCAAGTGTCATAACGATATTCTGCCACCAAAATCCACTGGGCTGCAGGAACAAATGAACTCTCGTCTAGGATCTTCTTATACAAACTGTGTTCTGACGAAATTTGCTGCGTTGTTTCAAATATCCTCCCAACCGAAACATAATACGGCGTTGTTTAGCTAAAGGATAACTCATACAAAGCATTCACTTGATTATACCATTAACATCAGTGAAATTTGAAAATGAATACACGTCGTCAATTGCTTACTAATTTTTCAGTCGTTTATTAAGCATTGAGTAATCTCACCAGCGTTAACAGACATCCATCTTGGTACCCAACCAGTAGTGTCGAACTTATGATCTCGTTTCCTTGCTCGGGATTGTGATGTGGCATAACACAAAGTGCCGCTACCGGATCGCCCCAACCATTGTCTCTCTTCTGTGTCTTTCAGGACACGAGTAAGAAACTTTTACATTGCCGAGAGTTCAAGCCCCATCTCCCGCACTCGTATCTAGTAATCGGTTGTTTATCATCCCATGACAAATAGTGCCACAGTATTCTAGCCCTCTTTTCCGTCTTTAAAAATGCCTGACGATCCAGCTATCCCATTTCAACAAAGTACCGATTGTTGGTTGTGTTGAGCTATCTCATGGGTCTCGTGCTGCAAGGAGGTTACTTGAGTTCTGGTTGGGCCTTTGATTTGGTTTGTTTGATAGGTCGGAAAACATTCAACTGGCGGAAGTTGCTTCCGTCATGTAAATTAAATTACACGGCAAACCGGGCTGAAATTTTAGGAAGCTTCTTGTTTTTCCTGCTACTATTTAATCAAAGGGCACTTGTAATTCTGGTCCATCTCGATGGTTCTGTATCCCACCGAACTAATTGCTTGGCATGAATTCTTTTAACATGAGCTTGGCGTTTTAAAACGTCACAGTTGGGGGTTAAATGACAATAACGTAATTCGTGCTATTTCTGAACCCATCTATCTTTACTATTGGCTGAATTCCACTGTCTGCTGGTTGAACCTCACTGTCCATTGTCCCAACCATGGTGTCAATCATCCAGTTGAATGCAGATTTTATAGGGCCAGCCAAAAACCGCCTTGACTCAGTCAAACAAGTCTACGTTTGTTTTCATAAAGGAAACTACTCACAAGGTTGCTGAAAACCCTTCGACAGCTCACGACCGGTTTCGCCCTTCTTGGGGCTCATCAGGTAGGCGCAGTCCACGAGTTTACGACAACCTCATATTCTACATGAACCCAAATTGGGCTGTTTTCGAGAAATACACTCATTTGCAAATCAATTAGGTCTACATTTGCTTGGACTCCGAATCGTTCTTTAGATAGCGCACAGACATTCCAATTGGCATGCTTCTATCTGTGTACTCAAATTAATGCACAGACCGATAAATTTCATATCAGTGCTCTTATGGGTGCTCGTTACAGAGTGGCAACCAGGGTGGAGAAACTCTTCAGTGGGAAGCTGCAATAAACCAGACTATCTCTATATGCACCACTGTGTTCAGTTTTTAACTCGCTGGACGTTCACATTTGTGTTGATTCGTCACTCGGACGCAGATGTTACATGTTCATCGCATCCAGTTATTCCACACACCTGCTCCCGTTTAATTTTATCGTAATAAACTATGAAACTTGAATTCCCTCCACATACCCCGAAGAAATAATCAAACATTAAACTGAGGTTTTGGAGTTGTCGCATGACATTTGTTCTTCCTCCATCATTCTGCCCCGAAAATTGGACGCAAGTTGAGTTTCGTCTTCCTACTTTTTGATAGGACCAGTCATAATAGAGACCTAGGGAGCCCAAGTCATGGATGTCAAAGGCTGAGTTTACCTTGGTAAATTCTAGTGCCCTAATGCGGGGGCTAGGGTGTGAAAAAGTGGTGAAAAAGAAGCAAACGATTGAAACGGAAATAACGGAAAACTTAAGGATACAAGTTTCTAATAACCGCCCCTGTACGACCTATCTGCCAAAATGTCGATAAAAATTTTTCGGAAAGTTCAAAATGGCCGTTCTAGATCGTCGCTGGTCCATCCCATTCGAAAACAGTTAAAGGAGAGTGGATTTGATTACAAGACGACCGCATTATTTTGGCAACCCTCAAGACGAAGAGATTCTTTCGCAACACGGTTTGTTGCGTGCGCGAAGTGCTTTATGATGGCACTTCTTGACACTAATAAACCAACTGAGTGATCGTTGTGGTCAAATCGAATTGACAAGAGATTTTTAGCCCTACTTACTTATGCACTTTTACACAGCTTGAGGTGAACAGTTTATGCAGATCGTTCATCACAAGTGGTAATGATATTCTGGCTGCTTTTACCAAATATTTAAGATCAGTAATGACAAATATGCTCCTGACTGCACTTTGTAGTCAGGAGCTGGTGCAGTTTTACATAGTTGCCCATGGCTTCCGAGCGAGGTTAAACTCTCTTCTTGGGCACAGAAATTTCTGTGCTCTAGAACTTCTTTAAGAAATCAATCGACTGCTCTTGTAGTCTTGTACAATGTCGTATGAGCCCAGACTGAGTTCCACATATTCACAAAATCAATATGCTTTTTTAATTAGGTTTTGTGACAGAATTCTTTCATAGCGCAGAGGGACTCGTAAAGTGAGCATACACTGATAAGCTTGCATTTTGAGGTCAAAGCTGGTGCCTCTGTCTGCTCCTGTAGTAATCAGCACATTCCGATAAGCAAGAATAGAGTGCAGTGTAGTGTGATGAAGGAAAAAACGTCTGCTATGTGAAACACCATGGAAGGATAGACTAAATGTGTTGTTTGATATCCGGACTTCCTAATTTCAGTGGCGCTGAACTCTTTGAAGTGCCTGTAGACATCCTATCTACCACTTACCTAGATGCTTCCAAGCTAATTTCATCCAGACTCACGTGTTGCATCGCCACAAGTGGCAATCTTTTCTTGAAGATTCTGGTGCTGATAATTTTTGATTTTGTTAATCATCTGCAATTGTGTAGTTCTGCTTCGGTAAGTTGAGATACAGTTATATGATATCTGAAGTCTTCGTCACAGAAGACAAAACGGAACGCTTTTTGTGAGCTTCACAAAACTAGAGATGTGTGTTGACATTGTGGCCCACTTAGATCACCTGGGTCTGAAGCCTGAAAAGATTTTCTCACTTTTGCCGAAATGATTGCAGAGAGCATTCTTTTTAATTGAGGAGCACTTACGAGCTCAGCTCCTCACTCATCCACGAAGCTGTCAAAAACTTCAGAAAATTATCAGTGACTTGAGTGTTTTGCGGTACGTATGCAAAAACGTTTTAAAAAATGAGAAATATCATTATCCAAAGAAAATAACTTTCGCCCTTTCCAAAATCGCTTTGAACGCATTGGTGAAGGCAGCGACACTGAAGTGGATTGGGAAACTTCTGATCTGTATGTAAATGGGGTTGAATTAGAAGCATAGGGTAAGCAAATATTGTGACTGACATCGGCGTTGTTTAGACGAGGATGTTACGCAGTTAAAAAACAATAATTGCGGTATGATAGCTACGTCTGGAACTTCATACACGTGTACAAAACGTTTTTCAGAAGTAAACCGTGACAGCTGAGCACCGCACTAATTAACCTATGAGTCATTTGTAGGCGGTTATTATAGATACATTTGGAGATATGAATTCTCACTCTAGTCACTGGTTGAATCCAGAACGTCAGGCAGATTGATCTCCACCGATCCTACCTACGATGTTTACTGTTTTGTCACGAGCTTTAAAGGCTCATTCGTCTCACTATCACCACCGGCAGCAGCAGTGACGAGAGAGTAACACCCTTGTAGCAAGTAGGAACGAAGGAAGCGTGTGGAATTCTTTCAATAGGCCCTGTCTTTGATGAAAGCTATCAAGAATGAGGTGTCAGCATCGAAGTATGTATCTGATGTGTTGAATGGACTAATACACTTATCCTTCAGTTTCTGAAAGAGAATGGAGTAGGTTATGACTTGTGGACTAGCTCGCTTTGATAGATAATACTTGAAATGTGAGGACCCCATGAAAGCTATTAACAAATCGTAAAGACAGACTGCAAAGCCAAAGCCTTCGTAGAGCAAACTTGTTGCGCATTTGGGGTGGATTTTTTTTACCCTGCTACCGCTAATATAGTAGCCAAAAGTCCCACAGCGTGAGAATTTAGTAATACTGGCCTCCTGAGTTGTCATGGCTTATATTCTACCCACAACCCAGACATTTTCCGCGACTTGCGATTTGACTAGCCCAATCCATCAATTTGCCTATCCTCTCAGTAATCTGCAGCTGCAATAGATGCGCAGGCTTGGCATTTAAAGCATTTTGCTATGTCGCTGGAACTCCTTTCACAGGAAATCGAGTAACTACTAGAAGCACTTTGGTTTTCCTGGAAAGAAAGTCAAACTCTGAATGAAAACAAAGAGTTAACTGTCGAAAGCGGTAAACCACTCAACCGAGTGCATAGAATTTTCTCGGCTACCAATAATAAAATCCACCTCTGAATTACTGAACCCCGGGGGGCTACAGTTGACCCTGCTTCAACCAAAAAATGTTGAACATGTGTGCCTCGTACTTGCGTGTACTTTGATCACCAATAGAAACCTAACTTTGTGTTTTGTAGAATGCACGTGAACTCTCTGATTCTGATAGGACCACAAATGAAAGACTGCTTCATGCATTATCAAGGACAATCGTTAGAATGACCGTAATTTAGTGGCATTCCGGGGTCAAGCTGACGCGAAGTGTCGTCATCAGCTAAGTTCTTCGACTTTTAACAGCAGTCTTACCTGACCCTCACATTTCATATGATGCCAAAAGACTTGTAACTGAAACTTCTTTCCTTCGGTTTGTTTTCTCAGCGATGCGCCGTTTGGACGGGAGGAACACCGTTGAAGGACCAAAGTTTTTCAACCAGCAGTGCTCAGCAGGCCACCGACGGGAGATATGTAAGCAGCCATGTTGATGGCAAATGTGATGGTTTATACTGTGAGGAATCCAAATGGAACCTAAACAGTTGAGGTATCCACTATTGAAAACTCAGTGAACGAGAAGATCTATCGTTTCTTGCTTCAAAAAATTCCTTATTTAGTAATCGGGCCCAAAACGCAGCCAAATCACGACAAAGCTCTTACTTTACTGAAGGAGTTCTATAGATGGATGTTGCTCTATGGAACGGCGAACTGCGGTTGGTCCTAAAAAGCACCTAAGATCAAGATTATTTTGTTTTTTCATACGCGCACATTACAAAAGTGGATAAAATAAGCAGAATCTAGGTTCCAACCTGAACGTTCCCCCTTAACGACCACTTTCTGTAGAATAACCTACGATTTCCGGAAAAAAGTCATTCCACTGAATTACGGTTACTTACCCAATAGGACCAGATGTGCCATGAAAACGGAAAACCTATTTACGTGCTTTACCAACTGCCAAGAAGGTATCAAATGCTTCATTGTTTTTATACGATTTATTTATGGTTTTTATTCATTTCATTTGAACTGACTTGGCAAACACAAATACTCTATAGATCAGGCGAAGATTTTGAAATTTCTAAGCGAGACTTCATACTGGTCGTGGAAGTATCCAGGAACTGTCGGGAGCTGCTCAATCCTTCCTCTAAATCATCAGCGAAAATCTCACCAGTCACAGGAAACGTGTGACTCTTCCGTTCATAACTGAATATTGCATAGTGCGTGAAATACCCATGTGCTGTCAACGCTACTAAAGCCTCGTCGTTGGCCCCACAGATTACCACAACGGACTACGCTAATAGATCCAAACAGTGATGTTTCATGGTCAGGATAAAAATGTTCTCGATAGTGAGTGATATTCACTTCCACTAATAGTAACAGTATTTTATTTAGATCCATTTATCATAGCACGTCGTGCACTTCGCCGGAGAGACAGCGAGTTTCGACCTAGCCAAAATGACTAGCAGCTTTAAATAAGTTGTGCAGTTTTAAGGTCGAAGACGCTGGTGAATGACTGTAAGGCCCTGACAGAGATTATTGTCAACAGTCAAGACGATTTCATCTACGTGGATGTGAATATGCTTTTAAACGGAGCAGAACTTCCTTATTTGTTTTAAATGATTCATATGTGTAACTTTTTGACTACCCTTATTTGAATGGAATAGGCATTTCATTACCAGGATGCTGGAATCTATTCGAAGTCGATTTCATTTGGGGGGTTAACTGTTCGAATGGTGCTCATTTCGCATAGCGGTTGTTTAGATATGTGGTCCAGTGTTTTCACACGGTTGCTTGTGAATTAAAATGTTCTCGGCTGCGCGTATTTTACCCTTCTAAAGAAGCTAACTATTCAAGTCTCATTAGTGTACGTGAATAGCCCTTCACTCACGGAAAACATCTAGCAGCATAAACTGGAACGACGTCGCCATATGTCACGCATTCCGAAACACGTGTTGTTCTCCATGCCTCCGTCAGAATGGCGCAAACTGCGAAGCGGAAGGTGAATAAGCCATGTGACATCTGAGCGCCGTCGGTGAATTTCGCCTATATTTGTTATAGTGGAAGAACAAAATCGATAGTGCCTGGTCTCCTCCAAACTCTGTAGATTTTTGGAAACGACTCCATTCAAACTATCCGTATTCAACCTATTTTTCAGCCTAAAAACGAGAATTTCTCCAGCGAAACAAAGTGGGCTAATTACATGATAATTTTTGATCTTTTATCGTCCTTTTCCTTTGGAAACGGATAATATTTTAACAGCCTTCATTCTTGTGGAGTGTGCCCTCCGATTTCGAACGAATTAGATGGTAGCTGCTGATTGGATACTGTAGCCTTCGTCCACCAAATTTGATTAGCTTGGTTAGTAATCAGTTTACTCCACAGGACTTTCCGTTTTCCATTTATAGAATCCTACCTGTTTCTTTTTTCTCTCTGTACGTTATGGTACAAAATTCAGCTGCTTTCATTCAACTTCCGGCCGATGCCTGGGTAGTGCTGAGATGTGCATCCCCCGCGGAACTAACATATCTTCAACTTTTATTATCATTTGGCCGGTTTTGATGCTTTGAGAAAGCTACAAGCCAAGGGTTTGGTGTCCATAGACGTCCTCTTGGTGATCTAGATGGCAGTAGGGAAGACAGAAATCTGTCTTTTCCTGGACTTCGCTACGTATTTCACCCGCTCTTTGTAACTGCGTTCTGTATAACTGGTTTTCACTGCTTGAAGTTATTCTCGGCCGGGTCAGCTTCACAAATTCTTTAGCGCTCTAATAACAATTGCATTCTTCTGCCAATCCGCGAAGAGAATCACAGGGGCATTTTCGGCCAACTTGTTCTTTTGCACTAATTTCTTTATCCCCGTTATCTATAGTGCGGATTAAAGTAAATGTATTTTCAACACTGCCCACTGGTTGGACAAGTACTATGCAGGTTACCCAATGACGGCTCTAAAAAGCCAAGACGTTGCAAACCAAAATTTCCGGGTGTTTATATAAGTTGGACCTACAGCGTCGGCCTACCGCCTCTCAGCATGACGCATCTACTGGATAAGTCACAATGAGAGCGGGGTCGGCCCAGAGAGGTCAAAGATCTCTCAACAGACTTGCGAGTAGTTTCCTTCAAAAAATATACTGTGATATCTCGAAGATCATACCAACTAAAACATCAGGCACCCTATGTTCAACACATTCAGTTGAAGTATTCAGTTAAACCTCCCGTTATAGCCCATTGGGTGCCAAACTAAGCGTATTTCGCAAACAAAGCCAGTTTTTCAAGGTCATAAAATATCAGAAGGACAGTCACCTATTAGGCTTTGTTGAAAAGGATGAAATCCGAAGCTGTAATCCCAAATTGGGTAAATAAATGGAGTTTGTGGCTCGGCATGGTAGGATTGCCATTCATTCATGACTACAGCCCTGGTAATTTTGTTTTACCTGATCCGGGGTCTGATACCTTTGCTCACTGAAAAGATCCTAATGGTGAGCATGTTTTTTTCGTCATATTATCTGTCTGCTATCCTGCCCTGACCTTCCGTCTGGCAAGATACACCCAACAGTTGAATTCAGTCTATCCTGCTGTCCTCACGAAATCCCTGAAGGGAACCGAATGCATAAGGAAGAGACAAAATTGGAAATTCGATTACTAATTCTTGTGATGCACCTCTCAAAGAAAAGGCCGTATATTGATATTCTTTCTCATGTATTAGTGCTCAGTGGTCTTCTTTATTAGAATTCCATGCTCCAGCAACAGACCTCGTAATCTTTATCCACGCAATTCTCTCGGTCGTGACAGCGCGAAGCTGAAGGTGATTTCACTAGTATTTTGGTGAATAGCGCGATTTTTTCGACCTTTTACTCACAATCTTGCACTTTACGTCCTAATCCTCCCCACATTCCAGCAAACAGCCGCACCATCGAACAAATGTGGTAGCATTCAGTCTACCGAAACGTCGTCTTCTTCTTTATTGTGTATGTTTCGGACTTGTGGGTGCTGCAGTACCTAACGCAGTGGCTAAAGGTGATATGTGATGAAAATATTGCTATCACTAGTTTTTCTAACTTTACTAAGCTATGTTACAAGGATAGCAGGCAACCGACAACCGGTAAAATTCGGTTAAAAAGGATCCTGAGCATTTTTAGCGATGATAAATAACTAGTGTCTTGTAACCGTTTCTGTGACGGTTACATCCAAAAGTGCGTACTATTTTTAATGATTTCTGTGAAACGTCCATTTTTTTCTAAAGTCTGCTGTGGTCTAACGGATGGTCTGCAGTAAAACCGTAACCAATTGGGTTCACTGACTCCCGCTACTCAGAACGCTCGTAGCTTAGACGCAAAAGTTCCCTGCCGTCAGTACCATAGAAGCAGCTGGCTATCCGCCGTTCTGACTGCGCTAGCAGTCCTCGGGTTCAGGCGATCATCCGGTTGGCATATGTGGACAGGTTCGGTCAACCCCGTCTTCTTATCCACATTGGCCGCCACGTCATTATACCAATTGTTCCGTTTCATGTGGTCTGTTTGTATTACGTCCAAAATGCGGCGTACTATAGACTACCTGATTCAGTGGCGCGGCTGAATTATTGAGCCTGAGGCGACCGAAAGACTAAAGTCCTGCCTGGCGTCTCTGACGTCCATGTACAAGAGAGAATAGTAACCTGCAATAATGCTTGTGAAGAATGCAGGTGCGTACACGTGAACATCAGTACTGTATTGGACCATCTGATGTAGTGCTAGGATGATCGTACATCTGAACAAGCTACACCAGCTTCGTGGAGGCGTACAATGGGTGGCATTAGGAGTGTACCACCATGCCAGCACTTGGATAATGAACCCAACCATATCACTGGAAAAGCAGAACACCGCTTAAAAATGCCTATCCCAGTAGGTCTTCACAGCATTAGCACAGCTGACTCCATAAATCGTAGAGCATCGTCCTCAGACGCACTGCACACTGTACTACACACTAGCCACCAAATAAACGATGTGTTGCTAGATCACCTTATCTGTTTATTGTTGTCTGCTGAGGGTGTGTTACCCATTCGAACTGAAGTGGTGCGCTGAGAAATTCTGATGACTTTCAATGAAGACCATCGCACAGAGTACAGTAAGTCACATCGTACCCATGCGGAAGGAGCCATGCGACTCTGAATTGTGTTTGACCTGCTAGTGCACCTCAGATGAGTCTTCTTTGTGATGCAGGCCACTCCACCCAAACATTGTGGGCTTCTGCTGTCTTTTTTCCCCTAACGTCTATGACATTTCTGGACAGTGACAAACTGGTCGCCTTTAAACTGCCTCACCTTTTCACCCATCACACGTGAGAAAATTTTGCTGATTCCTTGGTTCGGTTTGTTGCAAGCATTGCTTGTGCACTGCAATCTTATTCCGGTCTCCTCATTTCTCATTTCGACAACATACCTTCATATTCACTGGGTACTGTGAAAGCGTTCATCGTGGGTAAACAAAACGCAGCCGTTCGCACCCAGGATCTACTTTGATATATTTGATATTTTACTTCGAGAACAGTATAAATCGCAAAACATTCAAAGTATGAGGTTTGCTGCTCAATGAACGATCAAATCCCGCTTTCAAAAATAGGCTCCCCCACTTCCTCTGTTAATTTTTAATTGCTTTTTTTATTTTTGTTTCCGTGTCGGCGATATCCATTTCGGTTGATCTCTTAGGTAACCCGCTTCTTGGCTGATAACCTACAGTCACGTTTGCTTGGAACTTGAAATATTGCTTATTATTAGAGAAAACAGCTTTATCAACTTGACACTGGCGTAAACGCCCATAATTTTTTCTTCATTTTGGTTTATTCTTGGGAGAAAGTTTACTACTTATTTTAGTCTGTTATGTGCGTGTCCGTGGGTCCGTTCTTCAAGTAAAACTACTGCATTTTCATCTTTGTTACACCAGGGAAGGACGAAGATTCGGTCGAAGTCGAAGATTCCGGAACAGGGCACGTCTACAAAAGTGGTATGTGACCACATTTTGCTGGCATATGGAGGGATAGCACACCGACCACACCCCTATTGTGCCTTTCTCTTTTGAGTGACATTTGGTTCGCCGATTGACTGATTGATTGATTGATTTATCTGGCTAACAGACCAATGATTGATTGACCGAATGACCGACCAACTGATTGGTTGGTTGGTTGATCGACTAGTTGGCCAGTTGCCTAATTAGTCGATGGGCTACACGCAAACTTCGTTACCTTCTGGTATTTGACATTGCCCATTCAAGGCGAAGACTTCGAATCTCCACAAAACACTTACTGATCGAAGTAATCATGGTAATCAAATATCTCAGTCGCACTGGGCTTGTCATCCTTGTGGAGAGAGAAAGTGAAACAGATGGCCTTTGTGCAGCCTCGGAATATTGTATTTGTCATCACCTGGTATGCAACTGAGCTAGTCAAGAGGCTTGATTCACTAAGGAAATGCAAGCAGGAAGCTTTGTATGAAATCGATATAACATGTATTCAAGCAAGCTATAGGGAATTTAGCGTCTCCGAGCTGTGCGTGTGAGCAGTGTTCTTCGCCGCGCTCAGCCTGCATTCTGTACATGTGCTTGTGAACATTCACTTAATTTCCCTTGTGTGACGTCACATTTTCATCCAGTGACACCTGATGTATCCTCCTTTTCTTATGCCAAGATCTCTTCCGTGACAGTACCAGTCAGAACCAAGCTTCCACACAGAAGTTTTAAATCCCCATCAGTAACGCACTTTTTTGTACAAGATGGCGATATGCATACATGTTATATTCAGCTGAACCTAGGAGTAATTCTTGGTACTTTTCGGCCTTGGTATCTTGGTCTTACACGTGACGACACGTGACTGACCCATTTAATAGCGTAACACTTAAATTAAACAAAGAAAAACTTGTTGGAGCTTCAAAAAAGTGTAAAAAAATCAAACTCCTAGAAAACTCCTTCAACCAACAGATGGTAATAGAAAATCCAGACCATTTTCTAGGCATGCTGTTAGTGGGAAAACTGAAAAGTCGGTATCTACAATTTTGTCAAAAATGTACTTGCGCATCACAATAAAACCTCCTATAAAGAGGAGAAATTTCTCAACGGAACCAAGATTTCACTACTTCAGCGCTCTGCCTTCAATTACCTTACAGCCATCAATCAACTCTCCAAGGTCACTTTAGCTAGCATCACCAAAGCAATGAAAAATTGACGTAGTGATTTTTGAACAAACAAGCAGCGGTTATTAGACATTTCATATCCAGGTTACATTATATTTGCATTATATTGAGCGAAAGACACATCATTCAGCCATATTCATTCAGAAAGCCTTGTGGTTTCAGTCACTTGTTGCATGTCAGCTCTCGACAAATTGCGCGCCCGCCTAGCATCGTTCGGTTAACTTCATGCGCATTTCACACGTCATTAGAAAATAGACGCGGTTGAATGAGTTGATGTCTCTACTTCCACCACTTATGTACATAACGGCTCACCACAATTGTTGTAACACGATTGGAATCTTCCAGTACGCCATCACTGACTGTGAAATCGATGCGACTCATCTTCTCTTGTATTCTTGGCTTGTAGTGTTTTGTTTATGGGCCTGTAGGGACGATTGTGTGTGTTTATAAGATTTTGCCTATTACTCTCAGATATTGCAACCACCCATGTATGAATGGGTTGCATCTTCCTGGAACCCACCCGTGACCAAGAGCTTCTTTCCAATGTCTCGCATCGGTAACTCGCAGATTGAGATTAGACGGGATACTTACCAGTTTTATCCCCCTCGTTCCTCTGCCTAACTGATGACTAGCCGATTTCAGAATAGAGAGAATTTATTCTATCAAAATGGTTCTTTCTCCCTGTTCTAAGAAATGCTTGCTTTATGGATTGACTCCATCGTTTTACTGATGCTCTAAGAAATAAATCTTCAGGACTCCGTAGCACAGTGCGTTTTTCGGGCCTCGAGTAGCAGGGATATCTTACCTATCTCCGCTCATAATTATCGGGTCAAAGCAAACTTCAGAGACCAAATCCAGCACGTTGGTTCCAGTCTTTGAGCACGCACATACACACACCACCGTAGATGTTGTTTTGCAGCGGTGCACGAAGACCTGATTTGGTGACCGACAACAACCATTTTTAACAAGGCAAATCCGTTAGGTGATCCATGTTTACAATTTGTTTACAAAATACAACACAGCGGCCAATGTGTTGTAACCTGAATCCATACTCAACTGTAGAGCAGTTGATGTGGGGTATTGGTGTCTGGTAATTGATTGTGTGGTTGTTGATCTGTTCGCAGAGCTTGGCAATTGATTTGCAAACGCCGAAGCACACTGAAGATGTCTCATCCAATGGTGACTAAGCGCTTGCAAATCAGCTGCCGCAGAGCTTGGCATTGATTTGCAAACGCCGAAGCACACTGAAGATGTCTCATCCAATGGTGACTAAGCGCTTGCAAATCAGCTGCAAACCGATCAGAAGCCACCTTATCAGTTACCAATTTATGCGCTCAAGCTACCAATATTCCAACACACCACCAACATTGGTGTTTCTTCAAGAAATTGTTCGCGGTGTCCTAAGATCGCGCTTAGTGTCCCGCTTCAACTGTACCCATTTCTTATAGGAATATTAACCATAAATCACTTGAGGTACTCAAGAGTCCTGAGATACGAGATAACCTTTGATGGGAATTCGCCTAGGTCATTATGGGAAGCAAGTACCTCACGAGTTTCTCACAAATTTATGCAACAGTCCAGTAGAGGGCACACTTTTCTATTCAGGCTATGTAATGGCTTTTCGAGAAACAAAGATGTTGAAAATTTCTAATCAATCTGCAGTGTTGATCTGTTCGAGGTTTGACGATAGCCAGTAGTTGCCTGTGATAATTACCGATCTGATCCGAAAATGCCTAGAGTAATTCTCTTTGAGCATTTCGTATTTGGCCCGATAAGCCTTGCGTTCGGCTCAGGTTAACAGACGGTACATGCGCAGGAGCGGCACCAATTATTCTTTCTACATTGCTGTTACGGCTACACAATACTACTTCTCGGGCAGGGTGGAGATAAAACACGTAGCCCGAGAGCTTTGTCGTTTCAACTTTGTCCATAAAGATTCCTTTTAGCCACTTGTTCAGCATTTCTGATTAATTTCAAAGTTGTCAGACGGGTTTATCTCCAAAATGTCGTCCAAAAATAATTTCTCTTCTCGTGAAATACACTCATTTGCAAATCGATTTGGTTCTCGGGAGAGACTCAACTGAATTTCTCGTTTATGAGTCTCTCGTGAAAGACAAATTGATTTGCAAATGAGTGTGTTTCTCGAAAACAGCCCAATTTGGGTTCAAGTAGAAAATAAGGTTGACGGAAACTCGTGGACTGCGCCTACCTGATGAGCCCCAAGAAGGGCAAAACCGGTCGTAGGCTGTTGAAGTTGTTTTAAGCACCTTGTGAGTAGTTTCTTTTATAAAAATTTCTCTTCTCCCTCAAGTTTATGAGGCTGGTTTGAATACTTCACAATTGCGCACCATGGTATAGTGCAGATAATAGTATACCGCACTTGGCGAACCGAAGCCTGTAGTCACAAAGAGTCTGCTGAATGGCGTGAAAGCACCACTAGGTTTGCATTGTGGATATCGTTCATGTATTGAAGAACTTCAGGATTTAAGCACTAGTCTACCATCAACTTATATAGTACGTGAATGTTATCGAGACCACAGCTCGTTTCCACATGTCGGCCCCCCAGCTATATTATGAATCTTAAATTTGCAGTTGGTTTCATGAAGCTAGCAATCATTGGCGACTAAATGGGCAACCACACAATAACCTCATACAAAGCGCTGTGGGGATGCACGACTCTATTACAGCCAAAACAGTTTGTACTGAGCGGTTTTCAGAAAAAACGAAAAGCGTTTGGTCATGATACGCTCATTTTACAAATTGCGTTACTCAGCTGAATTCTCGCTGAGTTCCTGGACTATGATAGTCCTAATGTGAGTGTTCTGAACAAAGATCACACGTTATTCTATATAACAGCATATTTCCTTCACATAGCACATTGTTTTAGGGTTGCTAAAATTTTTACGATCGGCCACTTCGGGTTTTTCCTTCTCGGGCGCAGTCCTTGAGTTTTCGCCAGCTTGATGTTTTACTTAACCAACGAAATCTACCCAAAAGGCGAAGTGTACTCACCCGGAAAATTAAAGTTAATGTAAGCGGGAGAATCGACTAGACCCTAGCTGAATCTTTCGTTAACACGAATCTAATCCGCAAATACATATGTCACCAGTTGGATAAGTTTCGGTGTTCAAGTCTAACATAAGGTTGTTGAAACCTTGCAGAATATGCCCGCTTGATGAATCACAAGAAGGATAAAGCCAGTAGGAGGTCACGGAAGACTTTTCAGTAACTTTTTGGATAGTGCGCATCAAAAGACCGCCACAATGACATCTGTCACTGAAAAGCTACCTTTCCTACCAAAAAAACACTAAAATATTCGGATATTTTCTGTTCTCATTTGTGCTACCAGTCAATGAGATCGTTTGCCCACTTCATTGTCTACAAAGAATCAACTGTTTTCGAAACTCAGAAATTTCTTCTCTAGCTGAGAAACGCTGTAACGCAGCACTTGACCCTCTCATTGAAACTGATGTTAATATTCAAAGTCTTGTTAACTTCAGTGCACAAGCCTTCACGTCTTTTTTCTCGGCGTTTCCAAATATTTTCTCACAGATTCCGCCCAATTTTTGCAGGAAGTATCTTAATAGTTAGCAAGGTTGTTTACCATTTTAGATCTCCTCAGCATCGATCTCCTCATAATACATTTAAGCACCAGTATCTCGCCTTGTTCAAGCTCTGGCAATGATGACAACGGTACTATCATCTAAGTGATGCAAATGAATCATCAGTCAGCTGATTCCGTGAAATTTGCTCGTGATCGATATCGCATCAGAACTCACCTAGAAATGTGTAACTTATCACTTTTTACACATTACGCCTTGCGCATCACTCATGAGAACATTTTATTTTTACGGTATTGCCAAAAACTTGTTACAATAATGGTAGTACTTCACATTCGCTTAGGGGGTTTAATAATATCCCTGCGGGTTTGCACACCTAATCTTAACAATTCGTAAGATCCCACTAACTAATTGGCCGAAGGATGATCTTGAGTAAGGGTTAGTGTGGTTACGTAGAAATGACAGATGACCGTAATATGGTTGCCCATAACCTACCAGTAAAGGAAATTTCCATGGGGTTCTCCCAGGACATTTGATTTCGTAAACTCTCCCCGAAAAGCCTATTCTAATATCATGTACGGTATCGCTGGAAAAATGGAAGCATCTCAAGTTCTTGCACGTCGGATCCCATGAATCTCCAGGCAATTTTGAGCTGGATACCCGCAAAGATAATACCCAGTCGAAACTCGCTTGAATCTCCTGTTTGCATCACAAATGAGAATGAATGGCGGATTGCACGTTAGCAACAGTATGAGTAATTAACTTGTGAATAACAAGAACTGGTCTGTAGTTGGATTCATCCTAAATCAGGCGATATTCCAAAGTTTTATGTGCCTTACTCATCGAGCTAAGCAATTTTAGGGTAGCTGACCTCCATGTATGCACTTATCGTGAACCTATTTCGTCAACGGCAGCAGACCATAAGACTCAGCTCACACTTACAGTCAACCGGTCAGCTCGATATACACTTGCTCCGATCACAGTTGCGCTTCCCCTCAGCTAGGCCTTATCAGGACACCTAACCACGACACTGAACAAATGCTTTACGGGCACAAGGCAATAAAATAACTCGACCTACTTGAGCGTAGTAACGAAGTCCCATGTGATCCGTTCGTTTCCTCGATCTCTCTTCTGAATTCTAGACGTGCCACCTCCCGTAGTCTTCATTCATCAATGCGATACCGACCGATTCTGAAACTGACAGAACAAAAGACGAGGCAAACTCGTCTAATTAGTTGCGTTTCTCTTGTCAGCATGAACTTTTTTCCTGCTATGATGGTTCTTCACCGTTTGGTTTGGAAGCTTCTATGTAAGAGATGGAAAATTTTTATCTAGTCGTGATCAAAAGATGTGTGCTTTTTAGACAAGGAGAAAAAAATTATGTTCCAGAGTGAATATCCGTTGTGCAGCAATCCTTCGTACGTTCCGAGAGCTGCATCTGACGGGTAGTTTATTTTTCGAACATGACTTGAGAGGATCAATTAGGCCAGAATGACTATTCCTCCTGAGGTTGGTTCCCGTAGCTAAACAGGGGAAATAGTTCTGTATGATATTTACTCGCAGAACGGGGTAGTTCTTCATCTTGCGATTATAACTTTTCTCTTAATAGGAAGTGTAGTTGATGAGTTATTTTCATTTTATGGGAACTCCAAAGCAACAGCCCTTTGCACATTTCCTCCAGACTGTGAAGTATGAGGTTGATGTGCTAAGATCGATCGCACTTCTCCGAGTTTGTCAGTTTTCTCCGTTTATCGGAACCAATTACCAGAGTTGCTTAGTTGGGGGGCATGACGCAGAGCTATTGCTAGATTCAACGAATGCGTTGAATGAAATAATCTCTGACTACTTACCGGCAGCCGAGTAGACAGTCTTATCTTTTCACTACCCTAATGGATGATCTGATGAGCAGTACATGCTGCGTATTCGAACACTCAGCGACTGATTTTGCTGCATCTAGCTGATGGGTCCTTATCGCGGAAAAGCGGACATCCTAATTATCAAAATCACACCTTTAAATCTGAATCTGTTTGGTTTGGAGTTTTTTAAACCTCCAAGATCGTAAAATATAGGCATATTGGCTTAACAGGGCCCCAATAGAAAGATACACCGGCTTCACCTGGGAAATTTTACCATCGATTTCGTGAGCTGATGATGAGACTAAATAGATGTGAAAGTCTCAAAACCATCACAAATTTTCGGACCAATGAGTAATTATTCTTCTGCGTTTTCATCACAGTCTCTTCCATCCGATGCTGTGTTATACGTGTCATCACAGTAATTGAGTTCCTTTCATCGAGTTCCCCATTGAGTTTATAACCGAATGAATGATTTTGTTACTCCTGTAAAACGGTCTCTCTTGTCTTACAGAATCACAGACGAATTCCTACAAAAAGGTCATCAATCAGAACGCGGACAATGGTGTAGCGATTGAAATAACTTATAAAGGTGAGTATGTAGTTCAACCAACCGACCTTGTAATACTCTCGGGGTACAGCAGTTTTAAATACCAACAAGATGAATAATAGGTTTTGTCGAAGGGGCTCACCAGCTTGAAAGTTATGAGGCACGAGGATGCAGTCTATTGGGTTATCAGTCATATATTTCGATGTTGTAGCAGAAAATATTAGTCACGAGCTGGACTGTAACCTCTACAACTACGCATGACTGCGTGATTAAAATGCCACTACAGCAATTGAAATAGTTTAGTTCCGATAAGTCGGTGGACCTTCCGTCAGAAGCTGTACAGTACAATAATCCTCACATGAGAGAAAATTTTGAAAAAGGCCAGTTCACGATACAAAACTTATCAAACAGAGGTAAAATATATCTTTATCTTCGTCGAAGTAAGAGTGAGGTTGCCTCCATTTCAAGGATACACGTTTACTCTAGTGAAGTAAATCAACATAAAAGACTCTCAGGGAAAGAAATGCTTTTTTGACGCGAAGCCTAAGGATAACGGGGTCAGAATGCCTGTCTGGCAGGACCCTTGTCATACCAGTTTCAAAATCTTAACCTAAAAACCACGTGGATCATCAGCCTTTGTCAACTAGGGATTTTTTTATGTAGGACATGCGGCAAATTTTCGTTGAAAGTCCTTAGTTTACTGGTCTGACACCTTGAAGTGACCTTTATTTGGCATTTGGTCGTCGACGGTCATTGGGTCTGAGGACATTAGTATTGTACGCACTTACATTTCCGCTAACATAAGAATGGTGCGCTATCATTCTTGAACTTACGGCCACACCTCTCTGTAGAGTGAGAACAGTAAGTGGAAACCGTCGTAAGTTTGAGAACCACGAAATGAGTTCATCAGTCATAAGTGATCCACTCAGAGTAGCTAACTACCGTATTCACTTTAAATCACTGAATCCGTGTCATATAATACGTTACTGAACAAATGAGGAGTGAGCAACCTTTGCCTTTTTAAGGCTTTCCATCACAGCTAATCATGTGCTTTCTGTATTCAGTCAGTCATAGGTAAATCAAGACAATTCCTCAGTCTGAAAGAAACGGCCAAAACTTTTGTATAAGTTCCAGGAAAATTGATGCTATTTACTGCAAGATGTTGTCAAGACCACCTGACACACAACGTGGATAAAACTAATCGAAAAGCAAATTTAAGTAGAAACAACGCTAGGCAATGTTAGGTATAAGTCTGATCGTTTGTCATAATTCCATCAAACAGTGATTTATTAGTTCCCGTGAACAAGCTTCATTGCTGCTGTCCGCTTTTCCAGGAATATGCTCGACACGTAGCTTGTTTTGCGGGAGGGGGGCATTGCATTGGGGAAATTACAATCGGTTTCAAACTTAGAAATAATTTTCGCCTGCTCAGAGAAAACCTGAGAAGGAAAAAACCGGGGACTCCGTCTGCTGAATGAGCTTCAAGAAAGGCGAAATGGGTCGTTGGCTTTCGAAGAGTTCTCAGCAAGCCTATGGGTAGTGCGCTACATATATACTTTAACAATTTCATCTTAGAGTTTCCACCGCTTTACATTTTTTCTACTAACAAAGTGCACCAAGCAAACAGGCGATATCTGATCTAATTCTGCTGTCAGTCGAACTCAACTTTCTCTACTTTTCTCAGAGTGAAATATCTTAACAGCATATTAGTTCTCTCGATAACCCGTAGGCGCGTTAAGAGTTGGACAAGGATCGTAATTTCAATCCCTCGAAGCAACATACGAAGATCTTACAAGCCTACGTCTCTGATAGAAAAATCTCTCCCTGCCCACTACATGAAACATAAGCAGTGGCAGGCACTGCTCGCTTTTCACATTCAACTCATGCATCTAGTCCACCTCTATTACAATGGCTAAGCACACCCTCGATACATATGTTGCACGAACAAAACAATGAAAGCACTATCCGCTCAAGTAAAGAGATATTTGCCACACAGTCCATCAACTAGGTCAACAATCCTTCCAAAAAGCGAGACCCCAGTGTTTTAATTCAAAGTGAACAGGCCTTTGTTCTCCACTCAACAACACTTCCCGGAAAAGTCACTCAACTATCAACCGGAAAGTGACAATTGCAAGTCATCTTGGAGATTCGTAAATGGCACAGTGCTGATGATTCCCAAGAAGGATGGACTGCATATACAATGCTATTCAGCCGTTCAGCATACAGTGATTTCACTGTATGCGATAGTAACGATGTTGAAGACCTTAATATGTGCACACTTTTATCACTGGAAAAGTAGACTGATTGGTTCTTAGCTAAACCTTCTTGGCTAAGTTATTAGTTAAGCCCATTGTCTTTACGGAACATAACACAAAACTTTTGAAAACCGCTGGGCAGCCTACTTCCAGTTTCGTCAATCTCTAAGCCCATCAGGTAGACGTAATCACCGAGTGTTCAACATCACTTCATACTTCAATACCAAGCTGGACGCAACTGACAAGGTAAACTCTGTTGCAAATTCGCAAAAGACTCACTTGAATGTATCGCTCATGATATTATGCAGCCAAATTTGATGCGCAAAGGTTGCTTTATTTTTCGTTTAGCATGATATTCGAGATATCGCAGTGCATCTTCCTTGCGAAACACTACTAAAACCAAAGTAATTTGAGACGGATCACACCTCATTGACTGTGAACGATTTGGCATCTAACGGGAAATACGTTTCGACGGATGAGCTCAAAGGACTGAACCGGTTGCGGGTTGTCGAGGAGTTTTAGCAACCTTACCAGTTGTATGTTCTGTCAAGAAGATATGCAGTGATGTCTAGACTATTGTATCACTCTAGCATATTCAGTTGGACAATATCAGAGACGTGAGATGCATTTTAGCCCTTTGTTGGCACCAGTGGAAACTGCGAATTGGTGTGTCTTGTCACAGGCTCACTGTGCTCTATCACATAATAAGTATAGCAGACTATGGTGTAAATATTGGGATTTACACGTCGCGCTTATAGAACGAAACAATCCACAGTTTTCACCACCACGGATGCCCAAATTAGAGGGAAAGATGACCAAGAATTACCAAAACACAAATATATCACCAGGTAGTATTACACCACGTAGACTCTAGGTGATCGGTGTCAAACCGTGTGGGATAGTTGTATGTATTGTGTGCTTGTGTTCAGTTTTCAGTGTTCCTGAACTCGATGTCAGGCAATCTGATCATTAGCCGGATATTTTTTCATGGTGAATTAGGGTACATCCGACAATCGATAACTTGGCACCACTGAACATGCTGACGTAGGTGGAGCTCACGTGGAAGACTACGGTTTCGATACACTATCGCTGAGCGTAGACAGCAGTATCTTATCCCAATATATCGGTGGCGTCAAATTTATCCGATACATGAAGTGCCAGCACAGAGTCTCTTTATTTGCTCAGTTCGCTGGAGTTCCTCGGAGCAGTGCGAGGATGTTGTTTGCGTTCGTTGACCCGAACCTTCATCTGTCAAATATTTGGCCCGATGTAGACACAGGCGCGCTAGGCATATGTATGGCCCGGTCTCAGTGTGAGTTTGTGTGTTCATCAATCCGGCACCCACTGGAAGCCCTTACTGTGTCTATGCTTCAACTTCTCGGGTTGGCTGCCGTGCCAAGAGTTGGAGACAGCAGTATCTCGTCAGTAAACTCAGTTTCTCGCAGAACTAATCTAATTTATCTCTCACTCTGTAAATGATGGGTGATAACATGTATTGAGCTCGTTCGATCAATGTGAGAATCACTCTTGGGTTTACGCTCAGTGGATGGGTTGAACTAAAGTTTAGGTAGCGGTTCGACTGAGATGGTCTGCATTAAATCCTTCCCTGAAAATGGTCGTCATGCAAAGGATAAAACAATAGCTCAGTGGATCTTTCTGCTTCAGCCTAATGCTGTAAAGTAAATCGGATATCTATGGTAGTTGAGTTGATGCGAGACAACAGGAAGTTAGCCACAATAAGAGAATTGCAGAGCCCACGGTAACCTCATCACTTTGCTGACATAACAGGCCTTTTACCATAAAAAATTTAGAAACCTTCGACTTTAGAAATTTTTTCAAAAGGAGGTTTGCGGCTACTGAGGGTGGGTTATGTCCAGGGAGCTTCTGACATGGTTGAAGCTGTAGGTGCACGGAGAAACTCTATCGGAGCTCATGTCCAGGTTCAATTATTCTGATGAGTCCACGCCGAAGAATGGAAGTAGTGAACTCGAGTTTTGCTCTTCTCAGGGCTCGTCAGCATTACCTGTCCTTGGCCGTGTCGGGATTCGATCTACTGACATCTGACATGCGAAGTGACTTGTCCGACAGCGCACGCTAGACGCATCTGAATTTTCACGTCTGAGGTAGGGGAATGTGTTCACGCTTGAGCGATGTGATCGCTATGTCCGACTACTCAAAGTAACACCCAGTAACTGTCCTGGTTTGGTTGATCAAGTGACCTGTATTTCAGGCAGTGCGACGGACGCTTTCAACTTGCTGGCCAACTTCCTTTCCGTTGTAGGTGGTTGCAGGGTTTGTAGAATTCATCTCCGCAAAACTCACACCATAATCAGCCCTCCTCTTGTCCCGGTGCAATTGTTCTCATGCTCTACTAACCAGAGAGGGGAAGCGCTGGAGTCAGTATTGTTATTTTTAGACTTCATCAATATTGCTTATCTCTGGTGGTGCTACCACGCCTGTTTAAACACGATTATTCAAGTGCTTCCAACGTGCGCTATAAGGAACCGGTTAGACGTTCGCTTCACACATCAGATTTATGGAGTTCAAGTCCTATAACTGCCACGGATAAGTAATGCTAACGGGCTCTTATAAGGGTCGAGTGCTTCTCTCATTTAATGTGGACTCACCAGAATGAGAACTTTAGGACAGAATGGGGACTACTCAAGCTACTCGAGCATACAGTCACCTATCAGTAATATCGGAATTCACAGGTCACTTGTACTGCTCAAAGGAACAAAATTACGGCATTTCGTAACTCTGCTAACCACAGTTCCTTGAAGAGTTAAAGATAGTGCAAATTACTTCTTTAACACGTGTCCCACGAGGTTCTGCATCTTTCTGTGCATTTTAGGTTTTGCTTGATATCACATATGAGTTGTATGCCCCAGTCAAGCATGTAATCAGTTCAAACGAGAGTGGTGTGGCTATGAACAAACATACCCATCCCGCAAAACCCAAAAAAATTGTAGTCCATTATAATTGTTTGTATGCTTCGGAAGCTTTCGTAATCTATACGGCCTCCCAGAGCTTTATGAACTGCCGTGTTACTCTCTCCAGCGGAACATTAGTTTTTAAGTGACTTGATTTCAGACTTTGTATAGATTCCTCCAGATTGTAGGTATCTGTTGCCCATCAAACTAGTGGTAGTACCCGGTTGATATCGAGACCAAAACTGGTGACAGCATCATCAGCTTTGTCTACCAGCTCACCAAATGCGCATTTTCAAGACCTGTTTTCTATTTGATTAATTAATGAAGTGGGACGTTGCTCTCTATGGAGGCGGGTGGATTTCACAATCAGCTAGTCTAAATCTACATTCCGAAGAAAGTAAAGGGGTGACATCCATAAAATACCTTCGCGAGAGTTTCAAGTTTGTCATCATTCCTATGGAATATCCAAGTCCGAAAGAATGGAACCTGTGGTTAATGAATGAGTCGTAGTTGAAAGCAAGGCTCTCCGCTGTGGAGTGTGGACCACAGGGAGTATGCCTGGTACAAATTAACCTCGAAAATTTGCGGACGGTACATTTCAAAGTGGTTACCTAGGACTCTAGCCGAAGCGTGGTGGTACTGTGAATGTGGCCTCACCTTCAGTTCCTTCATCCTTGGTATCAGGTCAGTATTCCGCCATTTGGCTGAGGTCGTGGCAGGAGATGAGCTACCTCACGCTCCGCCCTGTATCAGTGACACGTAAAATGTCCTCAGACTTGGTTTGTATCCTAGACTCCGTCCATTTGTTTTCCAGTCTGAAATGCTTTGTGAAACACTAGCACACAATGTGCCTCGTGTACACAGCACAACCTATCTCTCTGAGCTACTGTCTGAAATGCCAAGGTTTAATATGGTTGGTCTGGAAGACATAACAATAACCGTGGATCAGAGGGTTTCTCTTGTCCAAATCATGAATTCTACCGGTGAGAGGAAGAAGGTTTTCTCTGAGTAGTTATTCCTTGGAGAACGCCAACTGAACAGTCACAGACTATTGGACAGGGGAGCAAAACTCTCATATGCATCTTGTTCACAAAAACTGAATATCCATCTTCTCCTTGAACGCGTCTTCTTGTGGTTACTCAGTGACTATCACTCAAATGTAAACGAATGCTACGGAGCGATTCCACTAATTCTGTAATAAATCTCACTTTTCAATAGACGCGAAACGGATTTAAGCGAAACATACTACTCTCATGCCTCATCAGCAGTATCCACCGCTATACTGGTAATTGGATGTCACAATTTGGATGCGTGTACAAACTGGAGACAAGCATCAAGTGCATTTTCAACTTATTCGCGAGACATGAATCGAATGACAGCCAATTTTGGTGCGTCAAAGCACATAGCTTGGTAGATGGCCTTATTCGCAGAACTATTTTCCAAAAGTGTACATGGAATGAGCGACAGCTCCATTTCTCAGATTCTTTATGGATAAAACAAGCACGTCTTAGAATAAACTGTTTTGATAGAGTCCTCATGCCTCCAGTATCCACCGCTATACTGGTAATTGGATGTCACAATTTGGATGCGTGTACAAACTGGAGACAAGCATCAAGTGCATTTTCAACTTATTCGCGAGACATGAATCGAATGACAGCCAATTTTGGTGCGTCAAAGCACATAGCTTGGTAGATGGCCTTATTCGCAGAACTATTTTCCAAAAGTGTACATGGAATGAGCGACAGCTCCATTTCTCAGATTCTTTATGGATAAAACAAGCACGTCTTAGAATAAACTGTTTTGATAGAGTCAGGGGAATCTGCTTCAATGATACCACAATGGGTCAGCTCGATTATCAAACTCAGGATATCACCAAACTGGTTTTCCAGTTGAGATTAGAAAAGGAGAAGAGAGTTCAAAATTCAGGACTGTAAAACCTAATGCCACACACTGTACTGTTGCACCTCCCAGTGAGAGTAAATTATATTAGTGCCATGGCGGAACGCTGGACAAGAGTTGCCTTCCAATGCTCACACTACGTGGAAAATCCGGCCTTTCTATGTGCTTGCGAATGCACTCCGGTCGCATTAGCCCAACTAACTCAGCTTCCTTCAATCAAAACTTTACAATGTATTTCTTTGCGTTTCAGTTTTGTAATATCCATGCTTGGGTAAAACGGAGAGCCACCTTTGACGGCTAACGGATGGAAGTATGCGAATGTGACTGAGGGGGTCTGCAATCCAAACAAGGGTGTCTAGTTCCGGGATCGGTCAGCAGTCATCTAGCGCTTGAACCGTTCATCACCCTTATTAATTAGGAAGTATCCGTTAGGTGCTCACCATTGTGCTCCACATATCAGGTTGTCAGGTAGTATGGTTTGTGAGGCCTATAACCATCACGAAATTGAAGGTGGAATTCCGAAATAAATGTGTCACTGACACTGCTGTGGTACCCATGTGGCGGCTGCGATTTTCATATGCTAATGTACATCCCACAGGTGCACTCATTTGTGTACCAATTTTGTCTTCACTGGAGGCTCACCTGAATCCCAGCTGAATCTCTGCTTTTTTATGTTCTTCAACTGCGTGTGCTCCACAGAGGTCGCCTTATTTTTCGGTTGGTACGGCGAGATATCGCCATGCACCGTATAAAAGTAAGTTTGCTGAAAGTTGTCCTACAGCCCACGGCCGGTATCATCCCTCTTGTGGCTTGTCAGGTGGACGCATTACCCGAGTTGCCTTCAACTGTTGTTGTTGTACTTGAACACAAACTGCTATTTAGATGATTGCGTTTATCGAATTGCGTGCAATTATAGTTCACGTAGAACATACGCTTAATGGAGGCTCTGGTGGCTACTTGATGAGCCCCAGGAGAGGCAAAACCGGCCGTGGGCTGTAGAAGACTTTTCAGCAACCTCATGAGTAGTGGGTTATATCCATGCTAAAGTGCGCCTTTTTCACTTGCTTATTTTGGTTATTCTACAGTTCCCCGGAATAACTCACCTAGGTTGCACGGAATCAATGTTTTGACTTGTGATACCCGAGTACTCTTGACTCACTTTCGAGTCATCCGGAAAAATTGGTCCTTTGATTTATCTGTGACATTGGCACGCACACTGGTATCTATATCAATGTGATCACGTGGATTCACGAGCTTCCGAGTCAGTGTTGCAGCGTTTTCGAGTTTTCCTCATACTGACTTTCAACTAAAGTTACTGCTATTTCTGCTACATTGGAGAAGACTGCTAAGCAATACGACGTCCAACTAGACGTTTCATTCTTTTCTGAAGTTAAATTTTTGCATTGATCTCCTTCTTCTCCTACAAAATTGAATGCGTATGAGAAAAACATGTTCCATTTTAAGGCATGGTAGAGCATTGGAGGTAATTCATATCGTCACGCTCGTATCAGACTGTTCAACACAGCTATTTTTAGTACCACCCGAATCGTTTACTTTACAGATGACCATCGGACGTCCAAGAGACCACTAGAACAGCCACGGCTTCAAGAAGTGAAGCAGCAGTATACATCAAGGACGGCATTACTATCCAGTAAGTAGAGTAGTTTTGATCAGTTCCTCTCTCGATATGCATTAAGCCACTATTTATACATTCCAAAGGGCCTCAGACTGTACTTAGCATTAGGCCGAAACGTGCTCCGTTCGAGGTGACTTCAAAAAAGCATTCCATAATGAAGTAGCGTAGCCCTCCTCTCCTCTACACGTGAACACACTCGTTCAGTCAAATTATCAGTTCCTTCACAAGATTTTGGGCAAACTGAACTCAAAGGAGCTGTCCCAGTGACTCGAATTGATAACTCCCTGTATTCCAAAAATTCAAAGGTTCTCAGAAAGTAACCAGCGACCGCTACCCGATTAAATTCCAAATGCGAAGCCCTCTCGAAAACCAAGTAAGCCATTCGTCTACCCATGTGTAGAGAGGTCGTCAGAATGAATCACCAGTCAGTTGACGCAAGCGGGGATTATAAAGCTGAACAAGCCAGCTACACCAATGCGTTTCATAAATGCATGATCCGCGGTTTGAAATTGATCATCTGGTAATTTTCATGTAACTGAGCTTTTTAAGAACCATTTCTGGTTTTACTTTAGGTTCATCTGTGATGCATATTGAGCAACTACCGCAATCTGAGCGGTTCAGTACAAAGGCATATAATGGACCGGTTAAAGGTAAGTGGTGTATTACTTCATGGTGAATCTGTATTAAATGGGAGCTTATTTGGTGGCCATGAGCAGAATAAATATTGATTTCCTTTTTGCGCTCCCCCACAGCCGTCCAAGGAGGATGAGGAATACATTTGCATTACAGCCTATTTTTATAGTTTTAGGCAAAGTTGTCTAAAGTCATTGGAAAGCCTGCCTAGATGAGTACTGGATACATCTCTCCAATGTAGCTATGGGCGGGATGTGGGGTTTAAATTAATGGCCATCCGAGATGTTTGATCCATAAAAGACACAGATCTCCGCTGCAAATTGATAGAATGGCTTACCTAACTAAAGTCTGAGCCACTGCGCGTTTTTATTGCTGCATTAAATTTACTTTAGAGACTTCGTCAGGGATGGTATCCATCTCACGATTCAAAAAATTGAAAATAGCATTAATTTTTGCTCTTGATCTTAGCAAGCCTGAGGACCCAATACTGTCTCAACACATTCGACTACCGTAAGTAACGTAACAAGAATGATAAGAAGCCATAAACATAAAACATCCATAAAGAGTGTCCCCAGATAAGCCATTTTCGAACGAAGTGCACTGAGACTTTGTTTGGAAAGAGGCTGTAGAACAATTTTGGTAAATATCGAAATCCCTCAAGAATGAATGAACAAAGCTTTTTGGACCATATCTCGGCTCGCAGCAAGGCTTAAAGAATTGTGTTATTCGCCATTTTCCAGAAGTGAGATTCTGCGTAGGAACTGCTCCGAAAACCCGCAAAATTACATCAAACATTCCACATGATTCTGCCATCGGCCATCTAAAATATCCATAATCCAATTTGGTGCAAGAAAGCGTATTCAGGATTGATCCCTAACTTGAAAATTTGCCAAATTGATCATATTTAATGGTGCCCTTAATGTGATTGGAGAAATCACAGGCTTCAGTCCAGTTTGTGTACCTTTACAATCACCTAATGATTTCTTTCTTTCTGATCTTTGTAATTCCAGCTGGTTTTAAAAAACCTGGATAATTGGTGGTTGATCACTTGGCAGTTGATCTGTTCGCCGAGCTTGGCAGCTCGTCAGTGCGCACTTACGATGTCTCCTCGACGGAGGACGAGACGTTTACAAGCCAATTGCCAAGCTCGGCGAACAGATCAACTGCCAAGTGATCAACCACCAATTATCCAGGTTTTTTAAAACCAGCTGGAATTACAAAGAATACATGTGACCTTGGTCTGTTTTTTATGATACACCGACAGTGTTTTCAGACATCAGTACACCGCAGTTCATTCTGACATTTGCGGGCTGTGAGCAATTTTGCATTTCCCAGAACAGATAAACGAACATAATCACGACTACTATCACTTCGAATACACCAGGTTATATGCTACGTGCGTCAGGAAAAGCATATTCTTAATGTAGGAAAGGTGTGTTCAAATTTCTTAGCTCTCGGTTTGGCATAGATATGTTGCAGAAAATGAGTTTTCAACACCAGACCCATTTGGGACCAGGACAAAAACTAATCGACCAGAAGCCTTTAACCAAGCATATCATCGAAACCTTTGTTGTTGTTGTTGTTTCTCACTCTATCGAAGGTCGCTGGAATGCTTAGTAAGCCTATTACAGCGCACCTGAATCTACCTATCATTTCCAAACTATCCAAAGGACGCCTTCAATTGTTCTGGGCGATACAAGGGACGTCAGTGAGGTTCCTAAAGTGGCCAGCAATGACTATTAAGACGCTACTCGTCAGTGAGCGGACTGTCAGACAATGTGACTCTTATTCTAATTTACAATTATAGAGATCACTCAGCTTAGTGCTGTCGGAATAATTTTCTCTCCTGTGTATAGGGTGTTTTGCTATCACACTTGTTCCATGAAACGAGAGAATGACGACGTGATAGTCATGATCTTTGGATCCCTATTTTTGACAACGGTGGAAATCACATTGTGCTTCCAATCCTCCGCAAATTTATCGATATCTCGAAAGGAACTGTTGATTAAATCTTGGCATTCCTACACGTGCCCGGCTGTTACATTTCATCGGGAAAAAGTTTAAAACTGTGAATGCCTCCATATCTCCGGTCTAGTATCAGTTTCCTGCAAGTGTGGCACGGTGAGGAACCTAGTTCATACGATTTCGAAAAGCTGACTTGACAAAGGTTTGCAAGGAGAAGAGGAATTCTCAAGCGGATCTCGCCACAAAATTGGTATCTTAATAAAGTCGTATGACGCCTACGCCGATAGCTTTCAAATGAGACCACACGTTTTTCTATGTGGGGCAGAGATTGATTACCACACTCAGTTCTAATTACTCAGCTTCCCGCTGACAAACTGATTGAGAACTCACGCCATTTCTATAGCACTTCCTTGCTCATGCGTTCAGTCCGTCCACCTGCGGCGTTTTCGGTGACAATCACTGGTAAAATCTACTCGCTCCTCTCACAGATGATAACCTATAACCTGTAGAAGAACGCTTTGTACTTCATGCAGCAGCTGAGACTAAAACGTTGATCAGCGCCCCACAGCTTACCTTAATCGAATGCCAACCACATGTCAAGTGCGAGCAGTTCAGCAGACACCAACTGATTACTCATCATCGTATCAAAAAATCCAAACCACTGAGTGTCCAGCAATCAGGGGAACATTACTTACTGAAATGAATAAACCGGTACAGCACTGTCCACAACTGGCGAAAACAGTAAGCCGACAATTCCATCCCATCCTCACCGCCATTCAGGCAGTCTGACTCTACGGCTTTTCGACTATGTTGGTAATACAATGTTTACTTGGGAAGGCATATCATGTTGAAAATCGATGGAAGGAAATAATATCTCATCAAGTGAAGGATTTTTGAACTTAAGGCAAGCCTTCGGTTGACGGATTAAAAGTCCTCAATCAGGTACCCAGGCAGATTAACATTCACGACAAGCTAATGCTAAGGCTTCTGGAAAAATATGTGAAACTCATGGGGTTCCATCGTCCCCCATGTGTTGTAATTCAGTTGTGATGACCTTTTATATCGTTCGCATGCGCGGACTATGTTTTTTTATCTGGTTTATATGTAGTTGGGACTTACACAATTGTTAGAACCATAGACTTGCTCAGAATGACGTAATGCTTTTCAAACGCAAGAGCTAGCCAACACCCGATTTGTTAAGACTTCGGATTATCAACCCTATGCCTAACCTGTCAACTCGAGATTCAGGTTCAATTTTCCCCAGACACATTTAACAGGTTTTCTTATAAACAGAGTGTAACTGCTACTTATCATCACACTCCATAAGAGGGATTTCTGGTCTGCACTTGCTTTTCGCCACTAATCTTTTCATCCTTCGATAACGCACAGCTCGTCCACACTGTCACCTCTCGCACCAAACTCGACGTAAGGCAGCTTCCATCGCAGACCACCCAGGAGCTCCTCAAATATGCGGTGGCCCATACAGAAAAGATTCACCGCAGCGGCTTATTTATTGGGCGATGGGACCGTTTTAGTTTAGCTCCAGTACATGGAGCTCTCCAACTCAACAAATGAACATGTGCATTTATACCTATAACGCTAATCCTAGTTCTTAGCCGTTGCATTTTATAACTTTTTTGGTTCTCTTATACAGACTTGTGATATTCGCCTTCAGTTAGACCTTATGGTCATTCACTTTTGGTTCGAAGTCGGTCTCGTCAGATACTTTGAATCCCAGTAGATTTAAAGTAGTCTCCTGTTGCCATAATGTCATTCTCAGGGGTGAGACGGTATCTAACAGAAAACAACGGTGCTGTGGTCAGAGGATAAACATAGACGAAATTCCGGGTTTGGACAACATTTTCGAAGATAGATTTGTCCGAAATAGAAGATTGGACAAACATGTGTAAAACATTCCTTTGCAATATTCTTCTGTTGTAAGGTCGGTGTGCACTGTCAATATGCAGTCATTCTTATGTGTATATAAGAGAGAGTCCAAAAATACGAAGCAGCCGAAAAACCTCAGTATGGATTGCTGTCTTGCAAAAAATGTTTTTCACTATGAGAAAATCGAGATAAACTCAGTCATTACTGACAGCATGATCTCTGAGTATACCTTCGTGCGAAACCATTCCTGTGATGAAAATATACTCTGGAAAACGTGATACGACTGTGTATATATCCAGATATAAGTTGGTGTACATTTGGAGCAGGCTTATATTGTACGTTTTTATAATATGTGAAATATGAATATACGCACGTATGCGTTAACATACATATGAATATCAAAATATACATAGATAATGTGTAACATATTACTTATAATGCTGCGCAAGGTGATTCAACGGATCATCACCTCAGCAGAACTACTTCACTAATATGGAGTCTAAAGCAGTTCGTATATGTTAAGTGAGTATTTGAGTGCCAAACATAGGGCTTTGAAAGATTCAACGCGACTAACTGCGGCCGTTTTGTGAGATACAAATAAACTGTCGATGAAGCTGTTGCGTAAAGTTCCTTAGCTATTCCGACTTTATCAGTTATTCAACCGACTTAAATGGAATCAAAACCGACCAGTTCAAATTAAGCTCTGACTGACGCTTATCAGAACTGTCTTTCTTCGTTTTCTAGTCTTGTTAATATCTGATTATCTAATGAGCCCTGAATTAACTGTTTTCATGGCACTCACCCAATGAAGACCTCTTGCTCGAGGTCAGTCAGGAACTTTCGACAGTGAAGTGGCGGAGGGAAGACCAAACTACTCGGAAGGACCATTTAATGAGACAAGTCCTAGAGACCACGTTTTCAGAAATCGGGTGATATAAAATGCCTGGCTATGGCGATACAGGATGTACGCGTTTCACTTTCATCTGATGATACTAGGCGCCTAACCAGATGAATGCATTTAACATACGTATGTTTAGGCTATGTCTAAGTTTGGATCCAGTCTCGATGAATCTGGTTAGATCCAGATTGACGAAAATGTTTTGCCACCAAGTGATGACAAGCATGCCTCAATGTAACCAACTAGAATTAGCAGCGCCAGAACGGGCCTGGTCAACAGTGATATTGTCAGCAAAGTGATTAGGAGGCATTTGTCGCAACCATGTAAGGGATCTGTGTAAATTATGGATTGAAGATGTAACGAGAAGCTTTCTGGGGCCTGTTGCTCTCGTTTGCAGTCTTTTTTCACCTGTCTATGATACTGTCCGCGCTTAGTGGATTGATCACGCAAGAGCTAGTTCCCGAGAAGCTTCTGAACGAGCGGAACTCTTTCAAATGAAACAACAACACTCCTAAAATCCATTAAAAACTGAAAACACGTTTGCTTCCTTCGACTACGTTTCTCAAGGCTTCAACCGTTTTGCAAAACACAGGGTCGCAGTAGGTCTTTTTTATTTTTAATCAGATTGCCATGTATCCATGGAGAAACCAGGTAATGTTGCTTTACGCTAAGCAGAATTAATGTGTATCAACTAGAGCGGTGTTTGGTAAAATCCTACGGAGAAAGGAACTTTAGGGAGGTATAACTATGGCTATCCTTTGGCAGTCCCTCTTGCAATGTGTAACTCACTGAGGAGAAGACCATGGACAATTATGGAGAATATATAAAGAAACAGGAAGTACTTTAACACAATAGTTTAGAGGTGAAGGGAACGTATTACTAGGTCCGCTGGCTTTATTAGCGGAGAGTTTTGAGTTGATTGTACACATCACCAATGGATACCATGATGACCTGTGTGTTCACATACCGATCGAATATGTACGTCGAAACTGTTGACGTCTTTGTTTTTAACAACAAACGGGCATCTTAATCTATCGATTCAAGCGTACTTAGTGTTAGCCATCTGAGAAACAGTGACATGACAGAAACAGCAGGACGGCGTAGATATTCGGCGTAAACAAATGGATTTTAATTTGGTTCCGTGCAACCCCAAAAACAACACAGTATTTTGAATATTATATTACGCAGTTTAAGTGATAATTTGACAGTGATCTTGCTCCATTCCTGATTCAATTGAACGAAGCCTGTCCTAGTATATCTTGTAGTGCGGAACTGAACAGGAAAATATCTTTTCCTTTCTTAACTTGTTACCGATCAGAACACAAGATGGGCCGATCTGTACAGCACACCTAACTCATACAACATTATATTGTTGGCAAATGTATTGCTAGCTGACTGCAACAAAGTGGTCTTTATGTTATGGTAACCTGTTGCGATTACTCACACATCAAATGAGTGAACAGATGCCGAGGGGAATTCGCGCAATCTGTTAAAGTCTAAATTTATATTTGACATACAGGCTGCGTATTATCTAATCGAACGCGGGCTCACTGTTCGGCCTTACATCCAACAAACATCCTGTGTACTTTTGGTTTGACCATAGCCAACAGTCGCTGTTCTGTAAATTACACTGTTTAACAAATTCCGTTATTTTGTCGTTGACGGGATATTGTTAGACTAGGCCATATTTGTTTTGCGCGAAACAATTCAATTTGAACCTGTGGGCTAGTCTATCCAGTTTATCAAATAAGTTCTCGAGACTTAAATTCTATACGTTCGGTTGACAACTCCTTAATTTATGTCTTACGCACTTGATTTCACCTTGATTTCCCTTCGTCTTAAGGGTCGACTATCAGCTGCTGATCGGTTGGTCCACACGAAGTCGACACTAACATGTACCACGGTTAGTGTACATGCTTTTGTCGGCAGTTCGGTACGACCGCCACCTGATTCACCGCGTTGTCAACCGATCGTTACACCAAGCGCCTGAATGGGTATGGTCTATGCGATCGATTTCTTGGAGAGTTCGGGTGCGCTAAGGGCCTTGGTCTACAACCGCTCTCGATTCCAACCGTTTGCGCACAAGCGACCGGGCAGAGGTCAGGGGTCATTTGAACAATGCTTATTAGGTTGGCTTAAGAGCAGATGAATAAAGCAGTGCTAACTGAGCGAACAATCATCTGAGTTGGTTGTGATGATGGCTGAGTTAATTTACTAACGGTTCGTTCAAATAAGATGAGGAGCGAAGACGAAACCGCCTGCGACATCATTTCAGTGCCAGCCAGTGGACACGGCGTGCAATGTTTCTGGACGTTACGCACGCACCGGTGCACGTATATAGCATAGCGGTGCAACCAAAGTGATAAAAATAAACGAGAGCTCGTGAGAACCCGAAATGCACATGAAGGGCAGGCGCGCAGCATATCAGCATTTTAACTAGTCCTTCTAATTTTGTTTCGGTGGAAGGAATAGATGCCTATAATTTATTCTGAATTGTATTAGTTTCCGGGAGCTCATACACGCAATCATTTGAGCTTCCGCAGGGTATGCCTCAAAATCTAGTAAATGTCATGCGCTGCTTGCATTCATACACTTGTGGTGCGTGTGGATGTACGGCGAGCTCTCCAAAAGCTTTCCTACAACCAATGGTTTCCGACAAGTGTGTCCACTTTTCCCATTTTTGCTTTGTTCCGTTATTGCGTAGATTATAAGGTCTCCGAAACCCCAGTGTTCAGATCATTCCGAGCCAGGGCCTTGGTTACCTGGAATATGCAGACACTGTTCTTGTTTTCGATTCAAAACTGAAGGCGCAATTAGTACTTGAAGAGTTGACACGGTTCATCCGGTCACTCACCACATTCTTTGCGCCCACAAAGTGCAAAGTCATGCTGCAGGACGTACAGTCTTTGAACATGTCTCCGAGAATTCAAGGACTGCACTGGAGGTTGTGGAACGCTATACATATATCAGAAGTTGATTTAACCCTGACGGTGGTGTAGCAGACGAAGTTACTACACACATCTTGAAGACCGAAATTGCGTTGGCCGATCTGCATCCCTTGTGGCGTCCAGGAGGTATCTCACTGGGTCTCAAAGGACACGTGTATCAGACTACAGCACGGACTCTATTGTCGTATGTCTGTGGCACTTGGTCACCTCATGTGGAGGATCTGAGACGACTTCAGGTCTTTGACCACCGATATCTCATAACTATAGGTGAAATCGGCTAAGAACAAAGAATTTGGAAAGAGGTAATCAGTGTAAGGTATTTCACTCAAACAACGCATCCAGTACCACAAGTTAAGTTGGCTGGGCAACGTGTTGCGCATATCGAAGTACCGCCTCCCGGGATTAGCGCTGTTTTCCTTGTCACATTCAGAGAGGCGGAAACCTAAAAGTGAAAGGAATTTAACATGGTAGAAGGGAATGAAGAGTGTTAAGAAACGTTTTGTCAATGGTGGCGCTGTTCTGTGCTTCTCTGGAGACACTGAACGAACTGGTAGTTAACCAGCTTTATTGGCATTCAAGTTTTCCGTTTTTATTCAGAGTGTTGGAGGTGAACGCACCTCGAATATTTGTTGTACACTGGCCCTACGTCCCCCTTCCTATCCCATTCTTTCTTCTCTCTGTTATGGGGCTTTGGTCAAACGAACTGACATGGTTTTATGGCTTTGAAGTGCCCGTGTTCTCGTCCGGTGTTGACACCAGTGATGACTATAGTGGGCGCCAATCAGACAGATATTTTCGCAGCTCGGGACGGTTTCCATCTACTCAGGACGTTTCTAGCAGACGACAGCTGTCATTGAACCCCACAGCTCCAAATGCGAAATACATAAGCTATCAAACATGAATTCCATAACAAGTTAAATTACAGCTAGCCAAGCAGTCCAAGTTTGTGGAGAGCGTTATCAAGCCTTAAGCGTTGAATCACTCACACGGGAAAACCTTTTGGTCTGAAAAGTATCGTTGAGCTTAGGACAAGGTAGAAGCATGAGTAAAGTTTCAAAGCAAACGAAACGTTGGACTAGCCGCCTCAAAACCATTTCATTCCAGTAATTTCTGTCGCCTGTGGCTTTTAATGGGTTTGTTGAATAGCGTTATCCCAGCTTTCGCATATTGTTGGTAATTTACCGCGGAGGACAACCACACCATTCTCCACTACACCGTAGAGAGTTCTTTCGTATCAAAGTTTTGAAGTTATGAAACGAAAAAAATGTATCGCTCTTTCGTAGATTTTAAGTTCGCTAACGAAATCGCGACGTAAACCGTCTTTACGCTTGTGTGTTTGAGAGCTCGAGCACTGTGAATCACTAGTTTCATCGGGAACTTACGCGGGTTCGCACAGTGACCCGCAACTGATGGTCAGGGCATGTGGCTGTTTGAATCAATATTCTTCTGCTGTAATTACAAGTATTTCAGTCCAAGAAAGCAACAATAGCCGCGAACTCCTAGTCATCTGTCAAAGGGTAACAAGTACTTTTCATTACCATCATCATCACCATCAGCATAACACAGCTGTTAAACATCGATGCTTCACTGTCGTATATTTGTGTGTGTAAATTCATGGTTGACTGGGATATTGCCAGGATGCCCAAACCTGGAAAGCACAACGATTTTGGCCCTCAACCAAAGCCTTTGGCTCAGACGCCTGATTGCAAGGCAGTGACGCTTGGCGGGAAATACAGGCACACGAAGGCATTTTTATCATCACACGTTTCAAACCTCAACACATATTGCCAGAAGGCTGTGTTCACCAGATCGCTAACGACTGACGAACCGGGTATGACAGAATTTGCATGTGTCGCAAGGACACCCCACAGTATAACTCACTGGATCGCGCTGACACACAAACCGTCGCATCACGCTTAGTTCCTTTCTCTTCGTGACACTAGTGCCGTTCAATAATTAGTTTGGAAAATAGTGTGTGAATATTTTCGTACTAACGGTTGATGTTACACATAACCCACTTGTGCTGTCAAACCTCTCATATACGACTTACTTGAGCTAGTGTGTGGTTAGGGTGCGAAGTTACGCACTCACTTTGAAATTCTTACACAACTGCATAGCATCGACTTATAAAAATCTGTATTTTTAAAAGAATCAACAAAATACCATGAGTTGTACAAAGAACACGTCGACAGTTAGTCAAAATATCTATGTTAAAATATGCATTTGAGATGACACAATGTGCCAAGATGTATCCAACTTCATTGCCGATTTGGGAGACCAAATTCATTGAACTTTCGGTAGAGGGTACGAGCTCAGTTTACAAGTTTGTATGCTTTGTCCAGCTCAGCCTGAGTTCCGGGAGAGAAAGTCTACCATTTCAAGGTCTCGTACGTTTGTTCTGACAAATGTGCAGTTAATGCACTAAGTTATCTGCGGCTGACCTCAGTAGCAGCATTTGGAACCGCTGGTTCAAATATATAGTAATACGGCTTCTACTTTTGTGGATGCAATTTGCACGAGTCATATAGGTTCAGTATTCACTAGCAACGTGACTTCAACCGGTAAAGTGCCATTAGACGGTACGACGAGGAAGCGCGCTAAATCCTAGGTTGTCTCTTGAACTGAAACTTCATGCCGTCTGGCCCGACCGGATGGCAGTAGGTCTCCACTAAAGTCAGCTAGTAAAAAAGTTGACCATATATACGTTCCAAACGTAATGGGAGCTTGCAACCCACTCTCATGTGTCACGTAACTGGGAACTACACAAAATCCTTGGACATCGTGGTTTCTTTAATTCTAGTGATCGTCTGTCGAAGTAATATTCGTGGCTTCTTCGATGAGTTGCTCCTTTCTCTTGCAGTTGAGAAAGCTCATAAAACAGATCTCTATGTGGATAGTTTCAATGGAGTAAGTAGAAAATTATCGGTACGGTTTGCGAAAAACGAAGAAAATTAATCAGTTAAAGCCACAAAATCCAGTAGTTGTTCTATCAGTGGAACACTGAGTAGTGTCGAGCTTATAAGAGTACTGTTTGTTTACTAATCCTCTCTCCGTAGTCAAGTTTAATTGTCAGTAGGCAATCGTGTATTATACAAAGTACGATGCATGCGGCCTCTCTTGCGGTCAAGTGAACTTTGGTTGTTCATTTCAGTTCACTTGGTAACGATCTTCAATGCAACTTGCATTTTCAGGTTGCAAGTGCAAATAGGTTTAGACAATGCAGTGAGATTTGGGAATTTCAGTAAATATTTCCTCTTGTAAGGGAAGCCATTCTCCGCTGAAGAGCTTAGAAAAACTGTACAGTTGTTTCATCCCTCTAGGGAATCGTCAACATTGAACACCTCACGAAACTTCATGGAGTGTGAAACCCGTACTTTTCCGACCAGTGGTTCAACACTTAACCATTAGGCCACCAACTACTGATGAGCAGTTTGAGTATAGACATCAGTTGATCCGAGTGATGATTAGTCGCTGATAGTCAAACGTTTAACTGTTCATACTGCCATCAGGGAGATTGCGGATTCGAGATTTCCTGGGGTTTCTTGAGATATGTATTTTCAACGCCTCCCAATAAGGATGGAACAGCCGTGCTTCCAAACTTTGCAGCCTAGATCTGATGAGTATACCTACAGAGGCCATAGCTTCTCAGTAGACAGGTATCAACAGGGTTATTAAATCTGTGCAGCCATTTACTGTCTTAGATGCAGTTTCATCTAGCCTAATGCTTCAGAAGTGGGAATTCGATACCATAAACGAGTTGAATATTCGCCGCATTAACTGAAGGCGTCTTTGGCTCAGTTCGGTAAGTCCATCAAGCTCTTGCTTGTGAGTTAATTTTACTATACGGAGCATCTCTCACACTTGCGCATTAAAAAAACTAGTTCAAACGCTTGAAAACATCATCAACGGGAGATTCAGCTGGGATCCACCTGAGACTGTCGTCAAAAACAAATTGATATAAAATGAGTGTATTTGTCAAAGTCCAAACATTTACTTTAAATCCCACTTTCCAGCGTCTGTTGCAAATCACCTAAGCTACCCTTGAGTATTTGTCCTCGTTTCACGATTCTAGGATCCGTATTTTGGTTTTCCTACTCTACAGGCATATCCTCCTCCTCCTCAAAAGAAGCACACATGTTCAAGGACTCGATGGGTTGCTCTATCTGGTCACCAGCAGAATACCCGGGTAAGTCTGAATCCAGCTTTCACAAAGAAATGAAGGGTATCTGGGAGCCGCCTTAGGCCATGTGGCGAAAACTATTCAAGTCGTTCAACTCAGTACCACCTTCAGTGCAGCGTTGGAATTCAGCTAATGTATTGCTGCTAAAAGTTATTGAGATGGCCGAATAACCTGGAAGAGTAAAGAATGTGTTCGTTTTGTTTGTGCTATAATCACTGTCCGGCTTATCGTGAGAGCCACCAACAATTTGGATGTAGTTTGTATCCGTTACCTCCCGAGCGCTGTGCACCATTCCCGAGAGAGGCACGAGTGGGGTATTCTTTCTGATCTAAGTGTCCAGAAGCCAATGAACGCCACAATCAACCTGGTCGTCATCTTGTACCGTTTATCTCCCTCTAGACGCAATCTCTGCGCTAAGGTTAAACAAGTTCATCTGTCATTTAGGTAGATGTTAGCACATTTACCACAGTCAGTTGGGAGTCAGTTCGTGCAGTTTTTTGAAAAACACAATGGTGCACAAATAAGGTTGCTCTTACTCATCCACTAGATAGTTTTATGGAGCCTTTTTGATCGGCTTTTATCGCATGATGACTCTCAAAATGACGGATTAAAGCAACGCCATTTTAAAGCCTCCAGGAGAAGGTGAGGTTGGCTGGGATACATGAATAATCCTTCGCACTGAAACACTGGTTATCCCATCTAAGAACATTACTCATGTACCAGGGAATAATGAGCCCCATATTTTGGCCATAAACTATTCATAGCACCAACCCTTAGGCCTGGGCTCGTTACATTGACTACACATGCCATTTTTCGAAGAGTGAATTGACTCATTTTACTTTCTTTTGTTTTCACTTTTAGATTCGCCTACATCAGCTGTCAGCTACGTTAGCCGCTGCGTCGTTCCAGTGATCGGTTCGCGCTATTAATTACAAGCAGTCAGACAACGATTTCTTTGATCTTTGCTTCACTTTGCACAGAAACCCAGTGCTCCTTGTAAACTGAAGTTAGATTCTACTCAAACACAGCGAATACTAAACACTGTTTGATTGCATTCTGATGTTAGCTATTTTGATAGTTTTAAGATGCCTGGTGCATGATGATGGATTGTGGGGGCAACTCTAACTAACCTATTGCCTAAAAAGTAGTAATATTAGATTGGTTGGAAATCTATGCGATTATTTGGTCAAAGAAGAGTCCACAGATTGGTACTCGAGTTCCTAACCTGGAGGACTGTAACTCCAATCCACTCCTCACGTTTCCATTGCTCCTGATTCAGCTGGAACAACATGATAGTACTCAAGCAGTTGTACCCATTCGCTTAACTTTGAAGTCACGGTATGTGACAGCAGTAACAGTTTTGTGTAAATCAGTTTCCGTTCAGAATTCCAAATGCATGGGGAATGAGTGGAAAGGAATGTTGGTTTGAATGATTCAGAGTACTTGTCCACCATCACCTTCAATCTGCCTGTTTATTCTCGTCCTAAAAATCTGTACGGAAATCCAAAACTGAATTGCCCTACTACCAGTTTCCTGATTAGATAGAGAATTTTTACCGGAGATAAAAGGTGAAATGAGATCTTTCCTAATCAGCTTTACTCTTTCCATCCTGTGAGCTATGACTGTGTGCACGAACTGTCCAACTTTAGAGTAAGATGCAGAGAGTAACAAAAGTTACTATTTACCTGGCTTCAAATAGTCGATACAACCAAGACCTTTTGAGATAAATGCACCAAACAACTCACAGACGTAAAATATGCGCATTAATAAAGATATCTCATCATCCTTATTGGCAGTGATGCTTGTATGTCGTGAAATCGCAAAGCTGCTTTGGTAAGGCAAGTAGAATGGACCGACAGGGACCTAATGCAAGCCTATCACAAGAAGTCTGATGTGTTTACACCTACACACGCCCGATCCAACAGTCAGCATTGAAAATAACATCAAAAACATCTCTTGAAGTGTCAGTAGCACACCATAGGAGGTCACGTAAACCTATTCTGGAAGGCACGGGGCACCTACGCCACCCAAACGTTTTGTAATATTCTTCACATCACATGTCACACGCTGTTCAACTCTCAGTTTGCACCATTCTGAAAAAGACGCAAGGCAAGTTACCCGTCTCCGCACATGATGATTCATCATGCACAGCATATGACGTGGGCTTTGCAACTGATATTGTTGAATGATCCCCCGCAGAACCCCTGCTGTATCTGTCACAAAGCCGGAAACCCATTTTCTAAGTACTCAGTTGCTGATTTGTCGAAGCAGTTGGATACCAGGAAGGCTCCCGAAATACTGGTAATCAAAAGCCCAAAGGCGTCTCAGATCATCTGTCTTCAGCGGCCATGTCCCGCAATAACACCGAAACACGTCCATTAAGGCAGCCACCATTGAGAACCGATGACATGCTAGGCTGACACACAAGTGATACAGGCTGGCGAACGTGAATCAAGCCTCCGTGATTCGTGCACCGACTTATTCAGGTACATTTTCGCGAGAGCCAGTAGAGCTACCTAGGTATCTAAAGAAAGGTGCGGTTGCGAGACATTCCCATTTCCACAAGGTAGTCTTATTCAGACCAAACAAAACATACATATCAACCCATCCGAACAAACTTTTCCTGTGTTGAATGGCTCTCACGGCAGCCGGCTTGGCAATATAATTATTTGGTCACAGTTTATGTTCACATTGGGGTGTGGACTTCCAATCTGACGAAGTTCGTAGTTTTACAACCCTAACACTAGTATCTTATTCTCAGAAAATTTCGTGAACTCTTTCCTGCATCATATATGATCCTGGCCGCTGGACTAAATCGACACTTAGTCCAGTATTCACACAACAGGGATGCTGAGGCGTGTTAACAGTCTTCGGCCGTTGATCCATGATGCGCATTCTCAGCCTATCACTGAGACGTTTAATGGCGCAAATGTTCTTCGGGGAGATAGGACCCATCTTTATTCAGTAAGTTGAATGTATGTTGTAGATTCAACTTCTGGCAATGCCACCGGCTGATCTTTCACTATTCGTTTACTTGATTAGTTTCTTCACTACCGGTGACATATTGCTTTGAGAATCATTTCTTTAATGTAGACGTAATACACTAAGCATAAGAGATTCAGTTGGGTTCTAGATGAGTCCCGCACAAAATCAAAGTGGTTGCAAATGAGTGTAGTTCACTCACTTCTATGATGGTTCGAGCAGCTGTCACGGTTTAGCAGTGTTCGGTCTGTTTTCACCACAAAAATTATCGATTGTTGCCATTCTCCGATCAGTGCAGTCACTGGTTGATTTTACATGAACCCTGTGACGTAATCATCGCCAGCGGACATCCAGTAAACTGTTATCGCCAACGGATTCGTCCAACCGACTAGTCGGTCAGGTTATCTAGCTGACCTTGGCAGACGGGCGCACTAGAAGACCAATCGCCATGTAAGCTAAAACCATGGACCATAACATCATCTCAGATATATCACATTCGGTCAGTGGCTGTTCACAGATGGTTCGGTGTTGGATTATTTTACACCATGATTCGGAGTCATGCTTATACTTACCTTAGCTCTTTGGCTGATTGCATTAGCGACTTATCAGATTTTACCGGATCCATAGCGTCGCTTGCCTCACCTAATTTCCTGCATGGGAACAAGTCGGAGGAAGACAGCGGTATTACTTTTTGTGTGGACGCAAACAAGGCTATCCAAGGACGGGTCAAATTTGAAAGTCTTTGCCAAGACGATGACGAGGATGATTTAACCTCTCGGTTTACTGGATTGAATTGTACCTGTTCAACTTATCAAAACTATAGCCTGCAAGCAAGTTGTCCATCCTCGCAGGATTCGAGTGGGATCCAATGTGCATCCAGTTACAAGCCCATCTATTTTACTCCTGCGAACAATCCTTCCCGAAACATGAACCAACATGATTTTACAGAATCTTATACTCTGTCCCATGTACATTTCCCAGTTCCAGAAGGAATCTTCACTCTGGGCAGCTTGGTTGGTACTGGAAAGTACGGTTGTATTCTGGAAGCCAAACGTTTCCATTCTCAAAACGGATATCACCAAGTGACTTACGACTACGTTATCAAGTGTCTTTCACATGAATTGTCGTTTCAAATTGAACTGAACGCTTTCAGTCATATGGCTCATGTACTACTCTCGGACCGTCGGGAGTCGACATATATGCATTACCACCCAAGTAACTTTACCAGATATGTGCACCTTTTGGAATCCCTTCCAGCATTAGAGGAGAAGTTACATCCTTTTATTGCTCAGCTGTCTGGGTTCACTACGATGCGACTTCGGCGCAAGAGTCCACACGTGGATACGGATACTATACAGGGCCTACTTAGTTGTGGCAATCTGTTCAGACAGTCCAAAATGAGGGCGTGTGCGGACAAATGGATCAACCACTACCTGCTGCTCTTCAAACGCGTAATCGGAGGAGATCTTTCAACCCTCTCAGTCCACGCTATGCATCGATCGATGACCATCATGGAGGCGATATTCTATGTGGCTGAAATAAGTGAAGCACTCATTTGGCTGCACAGCATTGGAATAGTTCATCAGGACCTGAAACCCGATAACGTTCTGATCCAGGCTGATGGACATATTATTCTAACAGACTTTGGTCTGGCCTGTGTGGTTCCCAACGGGCCTGGTTCCACCTACTTAGGGAATATCGTGTGCAAAAGTATGCACATGCCCCCGGAAATTGTCACCCATCGTCCAGGAAGCGTACTGGTTTGGCATGCGGTTGACTGGTACAGCTTGGGTGTACTTTTGTACAGACTGCTGCATTCGGGTAGATTCCCCAAATTTGTTGGACCTGGAGTTTCTCGAAGGCTTATCTGGGATTCATCCTGTCTGGATCTACCGTGGGAGAGTCGAAATCTCATCTCCGACTTACTACAGTTTGATCCTACTAGACGATTGGGAGGAGACCGCAGAATTGGTGGTCTTGCAGTCTTGAGACATCCAGGATTTATTTATCCGCTGCTTGGGGCTCGACCGAGCGACTATGACCAGGAACTAATCCACTACCAACCGTCAACAGGGGACAACTTACCAGTTGATTTGCGTCGGGGATTGATCGAATCTGCTGCCATACCAGGCTTACTATGCACTCCACGAATCACTGGACGTCGAGAAAACACAAGAAAAAAGGAGCATGAATTAGGTTGGCTGGATTATCTCCGTGAGGAAATTTCGGCCAAGCGCTTAATACCGCCTTTTAAACCTTGGAACAATGGTTCGATACACCCGTGACCTCCTAGTGACCGATGCCCTCACTCACAAAACGAATTACTCGAGAAAGCTCCGTAAGTCATTCCAGGTTTAGTTTCTTAAAGTGGAAGAATGTGATGTCATTAAACAATCTGTGTCAGGAATTCATATGCCGCTCCATCTCTTTTAAATAGCAGCTATTCTAACTCATCGAATCTGGTGGTCTAGGAATTCGCATCAGTGGCACCATCGTGAGGAATCGTACCAAAAAAGCCTTGGAACATCATCCGAGTAGAGAAAATATTTTATATCTAAATTACATAGAGTGAAACCTTGCTAGTATTGTTTTATATTCAGTTACGTTAAAATCGCCCGACAAAAATAGACGAACTGGGATTAATCTTATTGTTCGTGGTATCGATTTAGCTAAAAGACTTAATTAGAATACCTCCCGGTTGTCCTAACCTAAGAGGGACAAATTAGAGGGGCCACGTGAAACATTTGATGGGAGAAACCTAAACCATGAGCCAGCATGGAAAAGCATGCAGTTCGAAATCCTGTGTGGGTCGATAAATGTGGCTGAATCGGAAGACCTTCGTGTTGAGGCTGACAACAATGACTGCCAGTAATCCATAATTTCGTCCATGTGATTCTGTTATCAGGTGGTTGGAAACCCTGAAGCAGTTGGGACGTAACCGATCTCACTGGCGCGAATGTTGTAATTTCATAACCATACTACCTAGCTAAAGTTCGTTTGTTGTTCCTTGCTGAGCTTGTGCCGAGTGAGGGTCGCCCAAGACTCTTGGTCAGTCCAGCTAATGGCGTGACCAGATTTGTTTAGTCCACTACTGTCCAAAGGAGTCAGCACCCTAATCTTGACGGTTCTCTTGAGGTAATGAGGTCTTTCCGCACTAAGTTTCTACACCCATCTTTTCTTTACACTCTTTACTAAGCCTTCGTTCCCTCAAGCTTTTATAACAGCCAAGCATGACTGGTGTATTGCTGTCAACAATGTTGAATCCCGTTATCAATATGTATTTTGCCTAGAGCCAGGACTACTTAAAACAACATTGATTGGTGCTTTGAAATCATTGAATGGTGAACTTCCTAGGCAGATGGTGAATAGCTTTCGACTAACCAAGAAGCCAGACACCCACCAGCGTCCCACACTCATGTAGAAACACCTATTCCACATGCACATAGAACGGAACAGACAGACAGCTTCCATTACATGGAAGGACCGGAAGACGAAATTGGTATCATTCGCCATCAGCCTCTTTGAGGCAGTTGCTTCATGTCAAATAGTCCTGTTGATATTTTTGTCGATACCCAAATTTCTTTAATACTGGATTACACGTCCAAAAGAAATGTGTAACCACACAGATTTTGTAATCATCAAGCTAGTTAATGGAAAGCTTCCCAGCATTTAACCTCCTGGGATTGTGTGGAAAAAACTTCTTTCTGTAGTGGGGGTGTGAACGAGCAACACTGTGAAGCATCAATGGATTGTGTCTTACCAGCTGATGACATTCCACTCGTCTGAAGATTCTCACCACCAGAAGACATGCAAGCCAAGCTGGTCAAGCACAACTGCCCCAAATTTATTTAGGAAATTAGATCCATTCAGCAGAATGGTGAATAATTTCAGCAAATTTAGAACAACAACAAAACATTGGAGGTCCTCGGGTGTTGGTCAGGATGATGATGATGATGATGATATGATGATGATGATGAATGATGATGAGACAATTGGGCGTAAGGGACCTCGGATTACTTGCTGAACGAATCTAACCCTTCAGCGTAAACTAATCGATCATTCTTATATTCGTGGCGCCTATTCAATAACGCACAACCGCTGATCACATGAGAGGGGATGTGCTAGCTGGACACGGGGACCGGGCTACAATGGTTCCGATATGCCTCAACTATACGACATCTGGCAGATTCTCTTTTACATCGTTTTGCGCTTAATACCCTGCCCTATATTGAAGACCGCGAAACAACCTACCAAACTTTCCGACTCACTTTATTTCGTTGCAATATATGGGTTTCTTATCCCTGAATCGCCATGTGACTCCGTTAGTTTTTACCACCAACCAGGGCTCAACTGTTACCTGCGAATTGACTCATATGAACTTTTACTTTACTGACAGTACAGCCAAAGAAGAAAAATCAGATCGTGAATAGCGTAATCGCGACAATCCCGGCCTCTGGTCTCTGATGCATCACTAGGTCGTTGACTTGTTCGCTGAGCTGGGCAATTTGGTTGCAAACGTTTCATCACCAATCGATGTGACATCATCAGTGCGTAGTTGTGTGTAGCGGTGGGTTAGTGGTTGTGCACAACCATCTACGCTACCTGAGCTACCGACATTCTCCTCTATAGCTTCACTAGGTATAGTAACGTTTCAAACTGCCTCAGGATGTGTAATAGCCCTTCAGGTGGCTTGTGTGTACCAAATGTGAAAATTTGGATAGCCGAGGCTGAACGGTATCGGAAATAATCACGTGAAAACGCCTTCCTTTAGCGTTTCGTAAGCTTTATGTCATCTGAGCACAAAAAAGGTGAATCACACTTGCCTTCATTGCTTATCTCCAACAAACGTGTAATAGCGTTTCAAAGCTTAAGGCAAAAAAATAGAATCAACATACGCTCTGAAAAATGTCGTTTGCCGGACATTCTGGAAGTTCTACGGGGTGAAATATGATGCAGTTGAGTTGGGTTATACAGTTCCCCATAATTGAAGCTGTTTTATTCTTTTTTGACTGCCCTAGTATGTAGCCTTTTTCTAGTGCGATCCGCGGCAGTAGAGTTTTCTTCGTTCATAGGCTCACAAAAACTAATGTTCCTGATTACATTCGCACCAATGCATCGACTACTGAAGAAAGCCCTAATGAAAATTTCATCCTGCAAGTGAAGCCAGTGTATTCTGGAAAGCCTAGAAGTGCTGTACGCTTGTTTATATTCTTACATTTCATCGACAGTGCGTGTTGCATGAAACACCAGGTTGTCTTGAGCTCACGAATTTTCGGCTAGTAATCTGAACACTTAACTGTTTGACTACCAGCGGTTAACCAGCCATGTGGTAAACTCGTTATTAGACAGGGGAGTGCTGCTCATCCTTCAGTCACTTGAGCCACATCACGTGGTCATATGTTGACTGGTCCATCGAATGACTAGTTCTCAACCGGAACTTCCATTGATTGGGAGAATTTTGTCCCCCCTCGAGCTACTACTTGGAGATTGTTAGTAGCGTGGGGAGATCTCGGAATTTTATTAGAGATTTCGTCTTTCAAGTGCATATCGAGTTTTCAGCCTCACTAAAAGACGGAATGTCGATGAGAAATAAAAAAAATTTCCTCCCGTTACGAACAACGAATATTGTTATCTTTTCTGGATCTCGTAGTACTCAATTTTAAGAGCTAGGAAAATCGTTGCTGCGTTGCAGTTTTGCGCTTGTTACGATCTGTATCCATTTGGCCAGTGTTCACTCTGTGTACCTACCTCCATGGTAGAAGAGAGCTAAAGAGTTCATTTGCACTGCACATATATAGCTCCGTTCAGCCTCAGAAATATCCCGGCACATACCTCCGCTACATCTTTCTCCTGGCCCTGACGAGCTCCCACCAGCTCTGTTCGAGGACGGCGACTGATGCCTTGGTCAGTGCCTGTCTAGCCCGTTTGAGTCTATCTGGGAGAAATTGGCTGTCACAGACGATCGAATGAGTCGATAATGGTACCCATTTTTAAAAAATTACTCATATTGAATGTTTGAGTTTTAGTTTGACTCCCGTTGTAACAAAGCTTCTGGCTTCCCGATTCTTCAGCGTCTTACGGCGGCACACGAATCCCACAGCCCTGAGCATTAAACGGGATTTAGATTAGGTAGAGGCTGCGTCGACCACATCTTCACACCCGGTCAAGTGTTAGAGCAACACCGTATGCACAGAGGACCCACAATTTCGGTGTTCTTTGACTTCAAGTCTGCATTCGATTCCGTCGATCTGCCAGTGCCGTTGACCATGGACATAATCCGATATCCATATTCGCATACTTTTGGCCTTGTGATAGCGCATTGTGAGCCATATAAAAGCATTTCTAGAAAATATGGGTTTCGATGAGAATTTCCACCCTATCCGTTCTTATTCAACTTCGTCATTGGTGAAATAATGAGGCGAACGCTAGAACTTCTTCGTTCGTTGCTGGTGCGGACCTTATCTATCTGGTTTCCTCTTCTTTGAAGATGGAGGCGAAGCACAAGCCCTTTGAATGAACTGACTACTATAACGCTGTCTTTCTGAATGCGCCTTGCAAACCTAATGTGCGAATTTATGCTCCAGAATGCACAGGCTCTGGAGGAGAATCATTGGAGGGTATGGGGCATTTTACCTTCCTCATTAGTTGTAATAAATCTGACGGGAGTTTGTGGTCAGTTCACGAATCTCGAAAGCCAGAATCATGTTCGCTAATATGCGTCACTCACGATGTCAAAACGGCGTATCACTGGGTCTCAAAGGTCGCCTGTACAAGGATACAGTAAGGGCGAAACATATCTTCTGTGAACAAATGACGTGAGGCCCATTCACGTTTTTTATCACCGATGTCTCTGGTGCTTTACTGATGTCCTGTGGCGTCGTAGAACCCGTAAATTAGTCATTAGAAACGTGCAGCAGTTACTTCTGTTGCGGAAAATATCTAGCATCATCAACTGCGGTGGGTCGGACATTTGATATACATGCCGAAGCACCGCTTCTCGAGACGAGTGTTGTCCTGGATGCCTTCTTCACAATGATGCAAATCACGAGCTGGACAACAAATGACTTGGCAGAAGGGAGTGAAAGAGTTCACGAGGAGTTTGGTTTGCAATACGCCTTCCAGAACGGTGTCCCTGTGATAACCCTTTGCTAGCGGCTTAAGAGATAACGACTGGCTTTCTCGCTGCCAGTTCCTTTCCAGACTGCCTGATTGAACGAATGGAGTTGTAGACGCCTCAGAATTCTTACAACAATTCAGGGCCAAGCCCCGTCACCCACTCTTTTCTCCTTATCCTAAAGCTTTGAATGTAATTAGATAAATTTTGTGGTTGTACGGCAATGAAGCATCATAGCCAACACTGACCTTGTTGTCTCTGCACCTTTTTGACGCTATCCTGTGGATGTACACCGAAAACTGTCGCAAATTTTTAAAATCATGTTGGAGACTTTTGATTAATGCGTTAAATGTGGGAGACATTGACGTTAGAGCGCTTTACCATCATTGATATTAATTTACCCACTATGTACCCGACTGATATCTTGAAGGGCACATTTCCTGTACAATCAGCATGCCTAAAAGTTTTTCGATTGATCTGCTGTGGATTCGTTTGCCCAGAATCAGATGATACGCAGGCACATACGACCTTTAATGTCTTCATGAATATCGGAACCCACATTGTGGTGGAATATTCGTTCAGAAGCGTCTTAAAATCAGGTGGATTCATTCATTTAGATAACCCACTTTAGGTTAAAACAAAAACTTTATGGGATAAGGAAGAAAATCTAGGTTTAGACTACCCATATGCACCGGTTAAATAACTCCCTGCATTTATTCTTCTGATTCGAAATAGCCTACTTACCCAACCGAATTGCTGACTTGGTTGCGTTCAGGAGAATGATTGGTCTATTTCAGACAATTCGACGTGCCGTAGATTCAAAGTTTTGGCCAGAAATCTTATGTCAGGCGAAACAGTAAAGTACATCTTGTTTCTACCTCAGATATTCAGAACCATTCCACAAACATACGGCTCACCGCGTCTACTTATCCCCCAAAAAGAACAGCTCGCTTTCAAAAAGGTGTCTCTTGTGACCGAGGGTCTGTGCTCCACAGGAGAGCACTGTACATCGCAGTACGCTACGGCAGATACATATCATCTTCTATGAATGATGTTCTGTTTCAACTGATAATAGAAAACAAACTCAAGTGGGATAGTTATCTGGAAGTCACTAACCCTTACCCGTTTCCATGACGTTGCGGTTGCTTGAAGTTTCCTCGACCTGGATGGATAAGGTTCAGTCTGTCCCCCGCGAGGATTGGCGTATTTTGTGTTTTCATTAGAAGACATCAACAGTTTTCCAATTGAACTTTCTCGACAGCAGTGTATAAGGAAGTGACAAAGTTCTCTGTTACACATGACCACGTGACTTGATTACCCACTTATTAAAGTGATGTCTGTCACGATCGGATACACAGGTTGTTTAGGCTTGGTTACTAGATCGCTATGACCGTTCAGCATAGCAGTGAGCTACATCAGCAAGCAAAGAGAAAATCACTCTAGCTTGGATCGGGAGGGTAGAACAGGAATCCGTTGGCCAACTTTATTTGGATCAAAGAGATTCGACGTCATCATACATGCATACATACATACATCATCCACAGTAAACTGCTGAAGACACCACAAGGAAACGGGTGGCTTGGTCTTTTCTTAGTTTTCTAGTTTGTCATGGCTGCAGCAGAGCAAATTTGTCAAATCTGTAAACTGTCTTTCTTAAAAAGGATTACTGTAGTATTAATTTCCACATATCAGTATACTTGCGTCGTCTAGGAGGCTTTGAGATTCGACTCATCATACATGCATACATACATACATCATCCACAGTAAACTGCTGAAGACACCACAAGGAAACGGGTGGCTTGGTCTTTTCTTAGTTTTCTAGTTTGTCATGGCTGCAGCAGAGCAAATTTGTCAAATCTGTAAACTGTCTTTCTTAAAAAGGATTACTGTAGTATTAATTTCCACATATCAGTATACTTGCGTCGTCTAGGAGGCTTTTCTCAAATTTAAGAGTTTTATGCTTATCAAAATTTACCGTCTTGACGGCTTGAAAATCTACCCTGAATTACTCCACTAAGATTTTTATTCTGATTTCCTTTCAGGTGCGATATACCCGTGGATTCCGTGCTGAGAATAAGTGGAACGTTTTACCTGTTTTATTTCCAACGTATATGTCATAAAAATAGCTGTGATTCACTTTTTATGGAGATGCAAACAAAGATCAGATTTTATGTCATGGTATCCACTGTTTGGAAGAATTATCTTTGGGATTCGCTCAAGTGAAGGTATCGCTTAGTTGTAGATTGGGTCGATGAAAACTCCGAAAAGACCACCATATTCGCCGTCGTTCATAAAGCTAACAAGGTAGACATTTCCATCGATTTCATGTGTGAAGGCCAAATTGTGCGTGTGTTGCGGTAAATATTTATGCACTTTTGAACTCAGTAGTGACGTAATGGAATTTCGTCGGAATATCTGGTTTTAGATATTTTCCCTTCACTTTTTGACCACCATAGATTTGTACAGTTATTTTGAAAACAACGCTACCTGACAATATTCCGTGAAGGATAGTGAGGTACGCAAGATTCAAGAAGGGTAGTCCACCAGTAGATTCCACTCCAGTCTCCTGACTGGACAGACCATAGTACGAACCATCTTCCCCTTGATACTTTGGGCTTTGTTGCGATGCTCTTTGTTTTCAAGGTGGCTTGCAACCTGCGCGTAAACAAACTTCAAACCACTTTCCTGCAATCTGCTGTGATGTACAGCGAGACAGAGACTTGTCTGTTTATTGGCAACTGACGTTACAGCACAGGTTTGGTGGCTCGCATAATCTACGACGACTACTCACCGATCAAATAAAACCCAACCCATTACATCCCTACATAAAACACTATTCGCAATGTTGCTGAGCACTCCTCAGCACTTAGGCGGAACATTCAGTTGAAGGGAATCACAAAAGTGGGCCTCAGTTGGAGCCTCATGTGTGTATCAGCTTACTTTGCTACTGAGTTTATTATCCCAATTCATTTTCATAGCATGTTCGAGGCCATAAAAGGAATCCTATAAATCAAGAAAGCTTTGATCTACATTGTGAGTAATGTGACTCCACCGAATATTACCCTTCGTAGCTTAGTATGGGAATTTACTAGCAGTGAGAATTTTCGCTGCCAAAAAAGTTTGGCTATGTTTCTTTCTTTGTTTCTCGAGGCGGTCGCGTGTGTGTTTCCAAATATTGAAATATTGCCCAATAAGACTCTGGTCAGAGTCGGACAATCACTGCTTCGCTGCACCGGTCTTGGTAACCTGACACTCCGGCTGCTTGCTTCCTAAGGATCTCTTGACGGATATGCACCATAAGTGGGATGTGATGCCTCAGAAGGGTTCGTGGTATGAAGTTTTTCCTCAGTTCATGAGTCCTATGTGCAATTCAATATTACTGTTATTTACCTCATTCAATTGCGGCCACCTGCCACTAGGACATGAGTAATCTCCGTTGATATTGAGCACCATATTGTTCAGGAATGGCGATCAGTTGAATAGGTCTTGGAAATTTTGAGAAAAAAACTGCGGAATCGTTCGAGAAAAACTTTAAATGCTACATTTTTATTTAGTTGGCTTCCTAATGAACACCGTGACAAAATTACAGGACCATTCATTTCCTTCGCCATAACCACTAAAGGATTGATTAAAACGACTTTTGTGAACAGATGACGAACACCACCGGAAGCGAAACCCAGGATTCATAAAACCGTATCTCAGAGGATGGTAGGTGAAGCCAGAAAATTTTAAATTTAGTGCGACAAAAGTAAATGACCTCGGTGGATCAGAATTGTGTTCATTAGTGAATTCCGGTCTTTCCTGTAAGACTCTACGGTAATTCTTGTGGGCATCAGAATGACATAAGCTCCGATCAGCCACCTGCTCGGTCTTGGAACCACGGACTTTTGCAACTTTTTACACAATATACATGCATTTAATTTCAGACAGAGACCAAGACTAAGCTATTCGGTCCACTTGTATCGCTTGACAGGACATAAAAGAGCCTTAATGGAGTAGAAGTGCTAACTGATGTTTTGCTTGCAGACTCTGGAGAGAAGGAACGGCAACAGCGAATTTTCTAGAATGCTGATGTGCGCATGGAGTGTGTCGTACTTATTTACTCGCTACGCAGGCTTAACATTTCCCGATAGCGATTGATTTTTTTCTGCATGCTGGTTAAAAATCCATAGTTCCAAGAGCGTGGGCCGTCTGTAAACGCTTTGCTCAATATCACTGGTGATGACAGCTCCAGGTGAGAGTATATTTCGATCCAGATCCGCTCCAGGGTCACTGTAACTTTTCGACTTCCACTTTAGCTTCTGGTGGTTCAGATGACACCACACGTTGTGCTTGTGTGAATTTCAAATTCACCCAATTTGTGGGCCTAACCAGCTAGCATTACTGAATGGTGTGTAAGATCCTCGCTTTGGGCTACCGGAATGGCCATTGTTGTAGGAGAGTGAAGCAAGCACCCACAGTTCTCACTTCATCAGGAGATGGGTTCTTTGGCGTCACATGACGAAATTAGGATGAATAATTTCGAATCAGTATCAATTTATCAGCTGCAGACCATATAGCATGTGTACACTGGTTCCAGCTGCTAAAGATTCACTCCCCGGATAGGGCGAGTTTGTGGTTGATACAGCTAGGCCTTGGAGGCGATAGTATGTTCGGCTAGTTCGGAAACTGGGTAGCTATGTATTGAAAGCGATAACTTTGATGCATGTGTGCCATTAACGCCCAGTGGGGCTACTCATATCAGTGCATTAACCACTGGTCAGTCAAGTCTCGAGGTCCCCACCCAAGGAGGTGGCAGTTGTCGGCCCGAATCAGATTGCTGGTTGGTGTTTTCATACATCTTTGCCAGATCATACACTGTCCACCTATCCGTTGACTCCGCTTAGCAGAGGCCTGGGTGAAAGACCTCTGAGAGTCAGACGGTCTTCTAACACGTAGGGTGAATGTGCTAACAAGCGTCACCTATGAAGCCTAAGTAATTCATTTGTACGCGAGTTGTTTTTTCCTAAGACCATCTGGTGTGCCCCAAAATTTTCGATGTTCCGCCAGGCCTGACAAATCCTTCGGAGACCCCGACAGTCAAACACTGACAGCTTTCTCATGCTCTCTGCGAACTGCCCTTAAAAGACACAGGCATCACATTGGTTTAATAGATATCGGTTGGTAAAAGCTGCCCTGGCCTTCCCCATCTCATCTTACCCAGAGCACCGGAACTTATACAACTGTCCAGGTAAACAAATTTATCTACCACGTTGAGCAACTCATCTGTAAGCATGAGGTTTGGGTTTCATCTGACCGAGTCTTGTAGCAGCCCTTTACACTTATCATGTGTGAAACTCAAGGCAAACCGTGCGGCACAGCTATTCAGGCTATTTAAAATGGTTTGCATTTGGGAGGGATCTGAATCAAATAGAAGAATATCGTCCACATACTCGCTGTTTATTACCGAACATTCCGGGTGCATTTCGACTCCCGAGGTTTTAGAGGCAGGCAGAGAAATTCCAAGCAGTATATCATTGACAAAGTTGGAGAAAAAAAGGTAAAAAAGAGCAGCCTTGTCTTACATCACTTGTGCTGAACTCAGGCAAAAGCTCCCCGTATACTCGTACGCGCCTACAGGAATTCGCAAAGTGACCTCATGAGGGATATAAATTTGAAAGAGATACTGCCAAATATTCTGGCGACCGATAGAATCAAAAGCGGCATTAAGATTAAAGTGGCACTGTTAAAGAAATTGTCTCAAGCTAAAGATATGGTCGATGATTCTCCAGCCAGGGTGAAATTCATCTCGGTTCTCACAAACCTGTTTCTCGAGATAATCGATCAACTTGTACAAAATGATGCCAGAGAGCATTTTGGATGCCACGGCTTCTAGACAGTATGCGCATGAAGTTCTTATGGTCTTTTTGAAGAGTGAGATAATACTCGAGGAGCTGAATTCCACTGGTATTCTGTTTTCTTTCCTAGCCTTCTGCATTATGGATGTCAGACTGTTCACCGCGACCTCACCACCTCCTTTGAAGGGTGCGGCGTTCAGACTATCCGGGTCAGGTGCCTCGTCATGTTGAAGAATTGATAAATCACCCCTCATTTCCGTTGTTGACGGTGCATATAGTTTCGCTGACAATCGTCTTTTGTTGACCCGTTGATCTAATCAGCCGAAATATCGCACCGTTTTTGCCTGCAGCAAAAGCCTTCTCCATATCATGTGTTTTCGAAATCCACCGGCGTTCTCAGTGATTCTTCAATCTCCTGATTTTTCGGTGTTTGAGGGATCCGCGTGCGCCAGAACAGTCGACAGTTGCTGGTATGTTCTCTCCGGTAGCAATGAGACCTTCTGATCTCGATGAAATCTAGTGTTCATTCTGTCGAGTCAAATGGTTTGGACAGACAATTCTGAAAACTGGGAGCATAGTTTCTGTAACTCGCTTCCAATCAACCTCCAAGCATCTTCGTCATCCGGTGTGTGTCCGGTAGCTTTTTGGCCAGATTAGCTCGCTACTCTTGAGCCACTGAAACTTGTCGAGGTTGATCAATGGAGTTGTTCTGCTTCTTAACGCGAAATGCTCACAGAAAACGAAGTGAGGACCGGGTCCTCATAGTGGCATGATCAGAATTAAGTTGCGCACCCCATAAGGAAAGACAACCTTTAACTAAGGCTCGTCATAGATGATTGATAGCCTGATGGTCAAATTCAGTCCAAAACTATCTTGCAGTCGGTGGCCTCCAAATAACCCGATGTAAGTCGTCGTCCAACTTGAGCATTCATATCATTCACCAGAACCACTTTAATCGTCCTTGTTGGCCGACGCAGTCGCGACAAATGTCGATAAAACCCGTCCTTTTCAGTCTCAGAATAGAAGTCTGTCAGGGCGTATGCTGGTGAAAATAACAAACACTGTTTACCTCATCGACTTTCATTGATTTTGATTGAGATAGACAACCGCACAGCGCAAAGACGGCTGTTTACTGAGATCCAGTCTAATTAAACACTTTCAGTCATGGGGATCAGTGCAACACACAGACCACAGACACTGCAAGCTGTTGTATTGGGATCGACTTTCATGATTTTGATTGAGATAGACAACCGCACAGCGCAAAGACGGCTGTTTACTGAGATCCAGTCTAATTAAACACTTTCAGTCATGGGGATCAGTGCAACACACAGACCACAGACACTGCAAGCTGTTGTATTGGGATCACCGGATACCCAAAGATTGAAGTGTGACATCTGAGCTCGTCAAAATCGTCCTGAAGTGCACGACCTAATCGGCGCTTCGTATGCAAGTTTCAGAGACACAAGATACATCGATAGAGAGGGAAATCAAAGTTTCTGCAACAGATGCTCGTTGCCAAACGGGACAGAGAGTGCAGACATCGAAGGCTGCAATGTGGATTAGAAGTTTTGAAATTAGTAAGTGATTACTTTGTTTTAGTTTTCCGGCCAATAGCTTAGATACGGTGCAATCGCTAGGGGACTGACAGTGATCATCATCAATGCAACACTGGATGGGTGTGGGTGAGGACCGGTGAGCGAAGAACAGCAGGGGCAAATGACACTTCTTGGTTGCTCAAGCCGAACGGCTTTTATTTTTGAGGTACCTCATCTTGAGCCTTTGACTCAAACGTTTGACTCACAAGGCAGTGGGAGGATGTGGGCTTTTGCTACAGGACCCTGCCTCCAGCTTCTGCCTCAAACGTTTGAACCGTGAGGTGGTTGCAGTCAGGGTTCTCTTTGGGGAACCTACCCGGAGTCAATGATACAATGATATGACACATTTGGAAGCATGGTACGGCCTCGCCCGAATGAGCATAGAGTAACGCATTGCTGTCTCTGCTCCAGTGCGGCTGCTCATAGCAGGCACTTTTAGGAAGTACCAGACTCTTTGGTTTCAAGTTTTTTTACTGTGTTGAATAATGCGCTAATGGTCACGGTTAACCGTAGAGTGATTGAAGTGTGAGAATCTTAGAGCCGACTATATCTAACCAGTTCTTCTTCAGAGAAATGCAACATCACCACTTCCATAAATATGGACATGCTATTGGCCTGAAGAAAACGCCTGACTGTCTTCACAATCCCATCGCAGAGGACTGTACGAAGTTACCTCCAGACCACCTCATGATACGATTTCTCGCAGTACGCAGACTCGATCTTCTTCATCGGCCTGCTCACTGCTGGCTTCCTCGGCGTGACTGGACTTAATGGAATTGAGTTCCAGCCAATTTACCCCACAGGGTCTTTTCAGTTGTGAAAGCAGGCCATCGCGCAAGTTGACTACTTTAGGTAGAGAATCAAACTGGATAACTGGCAGTCCTAATCTCAGCCCGACTGAGAACGCACACCAGTTACACAAGGCTGCGATGTTCTGTGATTTGAAAACGAAGCAGGTGGTTGGTATACGTAAAATATCACACAAACAGGCGTCTCAGGGTTACGTCGCTTTGAAGGCGAAGTAACCAGAACCCATAATCGAAAATTATCCAGATAAGACGGTGCCCTGCGACGGCGTGAAGTTTTATCGTCTCTGTCCGCTGACCTTACGTCACTTCGATTGTGAACCACCCTCGTGAGACATGGATCTTGCATTGATTACCCGCATAGCTAAACCGTTACAATCCATCCATCAATAGGTGGTCCTATAATTCGGTCCTGAACTGCATGAATGTATTGTGCAACCCACAGAAGTCTCGGCTGTTACATGGAAGAAAAACTTCATGAGTCACTCGTTGGGTTGAACATCACTTGCGGTTCGGTTTTCATCATTTTCCAGGACATCCGCTCACGACCGCTGATAGAGGGAACCAGCCATATCTTCGTAACCATCATATCAGAACAACTGAAAAATCTTATCGGTTTATTTCACATGATATGACTCGATCTCGGCAACCTACTACCGGATTCGATCCTTTTGAGACTCACCAGGTTTCTATTATACTTGAATGCCAGATTGTACGAGTGTACCCATTAACACCCACTGGTGACAACTGGAAAATTAAATGAAATTAAACAGAATTGTTCTTTCGTGAAGGTGTCAGCTTCTCTTGCGTTTAAGTATTCCCAAGGTTAGCTTTCGAATTTTACAACGTGACCTTAACTCATCTCTCCGGGAGTGACTGACGTTACTCGCACTTAGATTTACCCGGCTACGATTGTGCTGTACGCTGAACTGCGTAGCATTCATCGACCTCTAACAGAGACACCAGACTAATCCACTCGAACGTAGCAAGTAGCATTTAACCAAGTTTCAGGTTGACGATGGCATCATTCAAACAAGAGCAGTGTCTTATGTAGACAAGCATGCAGTGTACTTGGAACTCACAGATAGTTGAAGGAATACTTGCATCCTGGTTCTAGCAGCATTTGGGCAACCGTTCTTCAACAATGGCATGAATATTCCACGGATGAATCAGCCACAGGACAGGACAAACTGTCGGCTAACCAACCCTTACAACCCACAGGAAACTCCGCAAGACAATCTTCTTTCAAGTTGATTGCTTCCTTTCGAAAACAATGTACAATATTGCTACTACATTCAATACTTCCAACCCCATGTATTTTTGTTACCTTTCCCATAAACGTCCTTAAATAGGGGGACCGGAGAATACGAATCCATTTATTTTTTCGAAATCAATACTGAGTCGTATAACGCAAGGCCCTTACCCGGGGAAATACACAACCATCAGTCCCTTTACCTTCCGATGAACGGCTAGATACTTAGGCTATCCATAACGGTAGACATTGGGCGAGTATTATGTTCGGAAGATGAATGGTTTCCGAAGCGGGTTTAGGCGAATTCCGCAATAAAACTTTCATTTTTGTGCTAGTAAGGCCATAATTAAGCCTCATGCGGGTAGTTTAATGAACATCTGTCCGAAAAGAAGACGCATTGACTCAGTGTGTATGGTCTCTCATCCAAATAACTCAAGGATAGGTGTGTTTGGTAAGCTACTGTACTTGTAAGCGCAGCACCGAACGAACTTTCTAATAGTAAAATGGAAATCAACGTTGGAGGTCATTTCTGTGCACGACTACGGCGTATATCCAGCAGGCGATCCAACGAAGCGAAGGATACAGCCATGTTTGTTATCCCCATTGGGACTGAAGGGATTGAAGTAATCACGTACCTCTTGACTGTACAAATCAATGCACACAGATACCACCGTCGTATAAATGAAAGTCCGTTTTGTGGGAACCTAAGCCCATCACTCCTGCGCTGAATTCGAGTGACCGGTTACATTCACTTTAGCTACTCGCTAGCTGAAAAATCCCACAAATTCCTAGCCATCAAATACGTCTCAACGCGTTGCTCTCATACTCAGTCGTCGAGAGTTTGTCCATGAATTCAAATACAGCATCCCGAACTGCTCCTAAAACAGAACTCGAACGAAATAAGGTCGAGTAGTCACTGACGCACGACTGCTACAGAACGCTTTCAAGAGCTCCCCCAAAAACGAGAACACTGGGGACTGTGATAACACTAGCTAACCCGACGGATGATTTAGACCGCTTTTAGGCTTACAGACTATAGATTACTCGATGTTTTAGCTGGGAACACATGGTCCCGTCATCTCATACTGATACTGCGCGTGGTTTTCAGGTAGATACAATCTTGCGCATGATTGGCCTAGGGTGGCTATTGTCACCCTCAACTGTCGACACTGACGTTGAACATATTCTGGACCGTACACGTTCTGTCCAATTGGGCAGTGTTCCATGCCTCACGTCTGAGATGCAATCCGGGATGCTGTGATGAGGCATTGGAGTAGTCTGTGGTCTTTTCGAAGCTCCGCCCGGCGTCTAATGGAGGGTGAAGTTTAGTACGGAACTTGTGGAATCGCTTTGCAGTGTTCGTTTGCAATATCCATGAAGTTTCAGGTGGATGCGTGAAAATGTTCCAATTTTAAAGAATATGTGCATATGAGACGTTCGCCTGTTTGCTTTCCTCCTTACACTTGTGTATGTAGTGTACCCCAGATCTCACCTAAGGTAGAGTCATTTTCTGCGGAGCATTGGAAAGTACACAGAACGTTTCCCATTCCGTGGTGTTACGTCACTGTGTAAACAAAACGTGATGAAAAATGGAAAAGCTCCGCTATTTTGGATGGAGAAAAAATGCTCTCCACTGCATTCATGAAAACGGTCTGCGTCAGGAATAATTCACCAGATCGGATGAGGTCATATGTACAAATTGGAAAGCAAAACCATAAAAAAGGCAAAAGATGATATGAATGCGTCACGAACCAAAGCAATCGGATGAAAATATGAGTGAGTGGAGAAAATCAAGTACTAGAAGCAGTGATAATCTGGCGAAGAGACTGGATGGACCACTGATTAACAGGACTAGCAAACCGGTATCAAAAGATGGGCCGGTCAGGCCAGCTCCTTGCTTAGTCGATTCGCGTTTGCTGTCGTGAGTGGTTGAGGAAAATCGATGCTGCAAAATTTGGCTAGGAATTCATCGAATTCTTTGAGAATTTTCTCGTGTCGTTCCAGTTCCTCAGTCAGAGCATCCGCGTCGAACAAAGAAGACTGGGCCTGTGCATTACCACCGGTGACCGGTGTGTTCCCACTAGATGGCACTTTGAACAGATCAAGATTGGTGCGCTGGCGCAGCTCAACGAACAGTTGAGTCCAGTGCTCTCCACTTACACCGACTGTACTGAACGGTAGCTGCAAAGGGACATTCCGACTCTCATCCTCAGGCGTTGTTGCATGGCAGTCATCCCCGCCGTTTAGCTCCTCTTCCTTCGGCGGATCTTTTGGATACATTGTTTCGCTCATGTCCGTATCCTCACCTGCGTCGGAATTCCCGTCCAATTCATTAGAATGGTGATCCAGAGGGTCATCCTCTTCATCGTCATCCACATCGGGCCAGTTGGGGTCCATGAAATCATGAGGGTGCTTGAAAAGAATAAAAACGCCCGAATATATGGTCAGTAAAAGAACGAACATGACGGCTCGAATAATATCCAAACAACCCTCAGATTCACAGTTTGCGGCATCACGACCGAACTGGCACCGAAAATGCCGTACTGGTCGCGTACGATACCTGTTCTGAATCATCACAAGGGAGACAAACTAGAGTAGATAAAGCATTGCATCTGTATATGAATTTTGGCTATCAGTGCACGATAGAACATTTTCGTATCCTTCCAACCGTTGATATCCATCTTCGCAATATAGTGCACTATGCTTTGGTGCGGTCTATTTATACTAGTAAAACATTGATGACTAACAAACTCACGAATATGGTGAACAGGGATGAATTTTTCCCCACCCCCCAGAATAGAACACAGTTAGTCGGTCCAATGTGTACTCCAATGACAAAATGGTCCACGGAAGGGATCAAAGTTAGTCCGTCCTTTTAGGATGGACTGTATGAACTTCAGGGAAAAACACGGATGCTGTTCTCTTTTGAAGAGAACGGACTGAGACGAAACAGTCGCAGTTCATTTCAGAAAGGGACCGATGAAAATTGTTAATGAAAGCGCGAACACATTTTCTAGCAAACATACTATAGTACATACATGTCTTCGGGTGTCATGTGGTTTGTACAGTTGTCCAATCTGTATGTGATCCTCCATTTAAAGACTATCTCTCAATAACGACACTTTTTCGATCCATATATATATATATATATATATGAGATGCCATATGAAAAAGTGCCAAAGAATACCACTTTTGGTATGATATTTCTAAATAATAGCTCTGCTGCTGGTGATGCTGGCCAATGTTATGGTTTTACCGACAGCATATATATATATATATATATATATATATATATAGAGAGAGAGAGAGAGAGAGAGAGAAAAGTTACCCAAGGAGCTGAGTTTTCACTCAGCTAGACAAAAATAGATAATCGATGCGTAAAGTATTGCCTATGTGCTTCGCCAACGATGACTAGCCTCCCTGGAGTTCACACTCAACAGCAATATGTTTCGGATGCTGTTCTCACGGTCGAGTGCCAACTTATGGTTTCTCTTTTACCCTTCTGTTGTGATAATGTGTGTTGTATTTCACGTTTAACTGTTTAGTAATTGCTATCCTGATATTGCTCAATATATTCTCTATGTGAAATGACTGTACCTTATGGCAGCACACAAGTCTGCGAACCTGAGTAACCCACTAAATTATAGTGGAGAATATCAATGCAATATCCAGTCTCTGCTACCACGCCGGACAATGGATAGAAATCTGACAAGTATGGGAACCTGGTCCTCCAGATTGGGAGTGGGAACAAGTATAGCGATTTTGGTTCCTTGACGGTTGAACTGTTCCGGATGAGTTACGCCGGCCTCTAGCCCACAGTCAGGCTTTTGAGCCGAAAGTTTTGGTTGAGGACCTTATTCGTCCTCTTGTACAGACTTGGGAATCCTGGTGATGCCTTCGCCCACATACAATCATTAGCTTTACAGCTACATGTTTCGAGCTGAGCGGTCGTCTTTTCAGAATCCAAAGTCTTACAGAAACATCATGCGGCCAACCAAAAGTAGCCGTAGAGTTGGACAACTGTAGCTTTTTGTAGGGTTTGAAACAAAAGCTGCAACAGATGGACAACGGAACTCAACGCTAGGAATTCACCGAAATTCACACGAAGTGTGGATGAAAAGTAGACGCATTCTGGAGGAGGGTACCACCAAACAACTGTGGTGGACGCAGTTTACGTGGATGACGTTTTCAAAAGAATAACAGATATGGGTAAAAAAGCACAAAACACAATACAGAAAGTATAAAGTACTCACAGGACCATCATAATCCGGATCGAAGAATAAGTGACTGGGATAACCGCGTTCATCTGCAGGATCCTCTGGGCCATCCTCAGCGAAAGCTGGGCGGACACGGCTTGAAAGATTATATACATTGTTCGGTTTTAATTGCCATAATCGGGAATACGGTGAAAATGCATGGAGTTCATTGAGAACAGATAAACCACTGGTTATGAAGTCGTAAATTAGAGTACTGTCCATCTGTGGAGTGGACTATTAGAGGAGTCAGCAAAACTTGATGATTATGGTGAACCCACACAAAGTTATCAAGGCTTGAACTGCCTTGCATGAAGTATCCTGACTAAAATCAAATAATGAGGCCAAAAGCCGTTTCCACACTGACCCATTAATCGACCCTCACCAGTGTACGACAAACGGCCAAATAATCTAAACAGAGACATTTAACCTTCATTGTGGACACAACAGCTTTGCCGTCGAAAATCTCCGGCTTGCCATGCGTTGTCACTGAGGGTCTGGATGATGGTTAGCGTCCCACACCTAAGCCTATCACGCTAAGCTGATCCTACACCAGCGAAAAACAACCGATGTAGGTCAATCCCAGATCGAAACTATATGTTGCACTCTACAATAACGATAGTAACGAAAACACAACAGCCCATGTGGGCTCCTGAAAAAACTGCTAAACTGAGTGGACTATACTACACACTGTATACAGAGACGTTTCTCCACAAAAAAACGCCCGGCTGTGCGAGCCTGAAAAGCTGGACGAGAAAGTCAGTAATTATAAGGATGCTGCATAACTTATGTTCGTGTTCACCATGATTGTCACCGACGGGTATAGCTATCGCCTAATAACCTCCACAGCTGAAGGCATTGTACTATGGCAAATGACGAACGCGATGTGGCTGAAACCTGGATTAGGTAACCATAAGCTTATCTTACCAATCAGTACTATGAATGATTTGTAGAATTGTCAGCGTACACAATCGGACACTCGTACGAGAAAACGACCACAGGCGAAGAATACAAAAAAAACAACGGTAGACAAATGGGGGACCGAAATGTACAACAACAACTCACGGAGAGTGTGACAAAGGGGCACAGCTGACAAGCTTTCCATCAGTGCCAGTAAAGTAGCCCCCAACTCTTGCATGTCGATAGTTATTATGAAGTCCGGGTGGAGCCTCACCCTGTTTTTGAAAAATAAGAGGGACGGATGTGAACGGTAGGGAAAAATTGCGGATTTGGCGGCAGAAAACCGACGCAAGCAGAAACACACGGAAACACAAATGCCCACATGATCTTAGCCGTGATTCAGGAGCAGCGCTACCAATCGTGCTGGATCGAAATAAGTGCAGCCTGACGATTCAATTCGCACCTAAAAAGAAGAAGAAGCGTTCAGCTGTAGCACCCTTCCGGTGCCTAGCTGCCATGCCACCCGAAGGAAGCACGAGGGCTGGGATACTGCCAGGTTGCCCAATCCCAGACAGGGGAAGTCGAGTGGCGGAGGTCGGATTCGAACCACGGATCTTCCGGTCAGTAAATTCGCGCTCTAACCACTTGGGCCATCTCGCACCTAAAGCACTTACTTTGGTCACAGTATGGCTCAACTGTTTTGCAGGCAAACTTGGGCCGGGCGGGAAAGTGGGTCGATAGTACACTGTGCAACTCAGAAAGACGCGTTCCAAGTTGTCCGGATCATCAGGATTATCGGTAACCACAGTCTGTGTTCCCGGAATTCGAGGGGTTGGTGTTGCAGGAGACTTTGGTGGTGACCTCATAGCTAGACCGGAGAACAGACGCCCAATTTGTTGAGTTCGAACGTCTGGTCCTAATCTTGACAGATTGGTTGGACCACGACGGAGTGTATAGCACATTTGATATTTGGCTGGGTCCTGGTTGCGGGAGAGTCGATAGGCTAAAGCGGGAGAGAGTTAAACGTGCGTGGGTTAGCTTACTTATCCACAATATATGCATTAAAGTAGCTGGCTGTGGTGATGCAAAAGGACCCACAGGCACTGAAAACTGGGTAAGGAGAAAAGTTCTGATCTTTGCAAATCTCTCAGTTAGTTTTGTGATAGGAGAGAAATCACTGGGTTTATCAATCGCCAGAATACGTGTGAAAAATAATACTTATTCCTCCACTTACTACATAGTACTTACGTAAGTAGCTAGTATCGGTGACACGGGTAACATGAGTTCAGTACCAGGATTCGGAAGTGACATAGTAATTCTAGTGTGTGCATGCTATTCAACTCCACAAACATTAAGACCCAGTAATTGCAGTCCATGCCCTGACAGAGAGCCACAAATACCATTTGATCAAAGCACAATCCGCCAAGACTTGAGATGGCTTAGTGATTACTGACCGGAAGGTCCGTGTTTCGGATGTCCTAGGTGATCTAAACATTGGGCGTAAACTCCACTCGAAAACCTTTCCAGAACACTGAAACTAATTAAATACATGTGTGTTGAAATCGGTAGGGATACTCTCATACACTACAACCTTACTCGCCAACTTGAGGGCAGTAAACGAGGGAAAAACTAGTCCCGGTTTATAAAAACATTGGGATTGAAACGACTCCGGTTGTTGCGAATTCTCCACGTACAGAATTTTCGGCCATCCAGTAAGAAACAACTTGCCTCCATAAAAAAACATCTAGTCCGAAAGCACGGATGACAGAAACCAGACGAACATTCCGTGAGTGTTTCTGAGTTACGTCTGTGCCATTGACCCAGTTATGTCCATTGCATAACGCAAAATATGCTGCCTATCACTGACCCGAGACAAACCGTTTGCTAATAAGCGATTGTTGGTTTGTGATAGGATATATAGAATATAGCAGCTGTTCAACCTAAATTCCGAATGGAAATATCGATATCATTTATGGAGATTTTTTGTCGCCCTCCAAGGAGATAAGGGCTGCATACCTCAGCCAATTACCGTGAATTACGAAAATGCCGGTAAGCTCAGAGTTGAAAGAAGAAACCACCTAACAAAAACAACACGTTTTAGTCGGTACCAGTAAAAGTGAACGGGGTTTTTGATAGAAATCTGAAAAATGGTGGGAATCTTCCATGTACCCTCGAGCAGATGGGAATAAAAAAACTGAAGTTCAAATAATCTTTGTAGATATTACCGTCTGAAGCCGTTCGAGAACTTGCAGATACCAAAATGTACTCGAGTAACTTTAGAGTTTCTACTATTCAGTGGCTGCAATGGAAAAAATCAAGAAACCTTAAGCCGAATACCGATAATACATGTCCTTTTTGGAGCAACTGCTGTTTGAATTCGCGCATGATCTAAAAGTGGCAGCATTGTTTGACTGTGGCTTCGATTCGCCCCCCGACCTCCATGAAAGAGACTAAAAATATTTCCAATATACGTGGGATATTGTACTACTGTTCCAACCGTACTGACGTTTTGCCTCCGGAAATATGTACGTCTGCATGCATGAATAAAGGGAGAACTTTTCGGTTGTTGGGTGGCGCCGTTAGGTAGGTAAAATCAAAAAGTCTATCCTCATCAAAAACAACCCGAATAACTTACCAGGTAACAGGCGTGTGGCAACAATTATGGCCTTTAACAACGTGCCCAGTTTTTCAAACAACCGAGACTGACGCAAATCTTCCACGGGAATTTCTTCCGATTGTTGCGCTCCATCTCCATCGGGACGCTTTTGCTCGATGGTAGGGGAAGACTGGAGCGAAGGATCAGAATTGGTTGGCGTAGTAAGCCTGTCCGCAGTGTCCAGGTGGAACTGCCAAACCTCGACCACCATACGCCCGTTGTTCGGCCAAGCGGTTGAGATTTCGAGACTGAGAATGTCGTGCACATGCACCGGAAACGCTGCATCCAGAGTCTGTTTTATAGTAGCACCGATTTCCGGATCCTCTTCAATGTTTACCATCTTCAATGTGAAATCAAACAAACAACTCAGAGAAACAGGACTTTTGAAAAACGTGATCACAAAATCAAGATGGACTGGCACTTTAAAACACAGTAACTTAGCACAATCAGTCCATACTCCACAAATTGACATTTCAAACTTTCGCAAAGTCCAGAACTACCAGTCCTACCATTAGCATAGAAGCAATCAGGACAGTAACCTATCTTTAGAAGTCAGAAACTGAAAGCCTTAGATGCGAAACTTAAGAAACCAGTTTACCGAGCTTGTCTATTGATTGCATACAAGCAACGACTTAGGATTAAATCCCAGATAGGTTAGTTGCGTACACATTCGATATTATAAACGACAAGCGAATAGTCAACCAGCCGTCCTGATAGAAATCGTGGCACTACCTCCACCCACTCTGGCTCTTACTGCACTCAATGAGAGTTTCAAGCAGTACGCATTCTCTGCCTATCACAGCGTAAGTGTTCAGCTATCTGCAGCTGTATTAGACAACTGGCTACGAGAATACCTGGTGTTTTGACACTGAAAGGAGAAAGAACCACGTTTTTACTGGAAAAGGCGGATCACGTCGTCGCCTGGAATCACTGCTGTAAATAATAATAAAATAAATAATCGTTCAACTGTAGTACCTTTTCGGTGCATAGCTGCCATGCCACTCGAAGGTTGCACGAGGGCTGCCAGGTTGCCCAAGCCTAGACAGGGGAAGTCGAGTGGCAGAGGTCGGGTTCGAACCACGGTCCTTCCGGTCAGTAAATTCGCGCTCTAACCACTTAAGCCGTCTCGCCTAGCAGGAAAGTCAGCTTCCTGAAAGCAACCACTGATTGCCCGAAATCTACCGATACTCTCAGCTTCACTAGATGTTGACCAGACAGACAACACCCCTTCAATATGCAGCGCGTCACAGTCCTCTATCAAACCCAGACAGCACGAGTCAGCGTTGATCAAGGTCAGACAACGCCCCCGCAATATGCAACACATCGCAGCCAGACCGTGTGCGTCAGCATTGGACCGAGTTCAGACAGCGTCCCTCCAATAAATAGCTTGAGACCATTGTACATTCGCACACACACGCACTCACGCTCTCGCACCCGCTTTGTTGGAATATAGCTGTTGTGTTCCCTTCCGTGAGTCTTTTCTCTCCGACACTAGGCACTGGAGCGGGTCAGCAGCAGATACCTCAGAGTGGCGAATCAGCAGATATAACATCGCTCCTCACTGTTGTACGGATAAGCAAGATTCTCGAATGTTGTGCTACAGAGTTCAACCTCCAAACGGCGCCTTTAAAGGTGAATATTAAGCATGACTGAACGCATTCTGTTGCGCAGAGGCTGTCCAAACACGGATTAAACAAGAGAGAACGATGCGTCTTAGGAAACTGACCGACGTCCTACATTTTTGTCGATGACTTATGGTCAATTTCATTCCCAAAGTTTTCATGTTAGTGACCTTTCTGTGAGTGGTGTTTGACCGGCGAAAGCGCAACATTTCGAAGGGAACACGCCAGCGGTTTACACGAATCCCAATAATACATCTGCCTGGGTTCGGCCTGCAAAATTGCTCAGTGATTTGCTGTGACTGGCATCTAAATCAAATTCATCTACGGCTACAATGGTTTACACTACCCATGAAAACTCGGCTTGACCCATTTGTAACGCAGGTCACTAGTCTACCGAAAGACACCCATGGGTTCGAGTTTTGACTGTCCCCATCTAGGTTCATGCCTTAAAACAGTCAAAAATCGGTATACTAGACATACAACGGTGCTAGAAATGTCGTCATCGTATTGACCGAAACCACGAGTAGCCATAGTACACCATGGGAGTGTGAACATAATAGTAAAGCAGGCCAACAGTCTGCCGAATCAAGCATCACTGTATCCAGCTGTCCGATTGTTCTTAGTTGAGTCTGCTAAAGGTCCTACCACAATGGGGTCTCCGACGAGCTACCTGTAATGATGTCACAGCACTTTATGATCACAAACAAATCGACTAAACCATGTTCTGGCTTGTGGTAAGTCACATTATTCTGTTCTGATTGTGCGATCCACTAGTTTATCACTTCTCAACGTACGCCTAAATGTCTAGGGGGCGAAGTCAGAAGACTTGCCGAAAACCTTTACGGTACGGTAACCGAGATATGTGCAAAGATAAAACAGATCCTCGCGAAAAAAGCCCCTTAAGGAGAGGATGCTTGGATTTCGGAAGGACTGTGCTTCAGAGAAAACTTACCAGATTGTTCCGTGCTCCAACAGCCGAAATGCAGTTGGTGTTGTATACGACGCCATTACGTGCCTGAACTATTGCATGTATTGATTTTATGATGAAGGACCGAATGCAGCTGAAAAAAGGATAAAAAGAACGAATGACATGACCTTTCTGTTTTGATATCAAACGGGAAATCACAGCACGTGATAATTAATCGACAGGCACATCTTCCTGGTTGGACTACACACATAGGGCGAGACATCGCTTCACCGAAAGATATATTACAATGCAAGCATATCCCATGATTAGGGTGAATAGGTGGTAAAAAGATCGTTGAAAAATTCTAAATGGCTTTTGGTTTGTTACTTCTGTTAATCGAGTGAATGCATCGCATTTTTCGGAAACGTGTCGACTGAAATAGCATTAAGTGTGCTTCCTGCCAATCTCTGACCGTGAGGGTCAACTCATTTCTGGTTAGTTTGACGGACGTCTTCAAATGAAATGGTACAACTTGACATACGGTGTGTGTATGACAGAGAGAGAGCAGCGATGAGCTGAGTTTGTTTTGACCAGTGATGCCCCGAAACTGCGCAGTATGGTAGTAACTATAACTGTCCGTTGTGCGGGTGAGACAACAGAGTAGAGACATTCATATAGACGACTACACATATTTTACTGGTATTCATAGTATTGATCAGTATTTTGAAGTATGTGAACATAAGACTGACGAACCACATGGCAGAGGAAGTTGGACCTCTTGGTCGGGCGTTGTGGAAGCAACAATGCACTAGAAGCAGAGGATAATGACTACAGACAGAAGAGAGGAAGCTGCGCCAATTCCACGCCTTAAATTGATCACAGTTCCTAGGAAACATCTCTGTGGCGTTGGCACCAAAATATGTTGCATTAGGTTGGGAAAAAAGGCGGAATACATTGTTGGAACGTCAAATATTTGCACCGAAAACGTGAAGTATCCTGTAAAGTAGCATGCCAAATTTGCGCCAGTTCGACCAAATAAGCACATTTGAGAAGCACCAGTGGGAAAATTCTGGCCGGGGTTAGGTGGTTATGTGAACTGAAAGCGAGCGGGGAGTTGCTGGACCGCCTACTTACCGCGAACATTCCGCGTCAAGCACTGGCAGAGGAAAATGAAAGGATGTGTACCAAAAAGAAGACCTACTGGTAGGTGTCACCAGTATGAAACTATGCAAATACAGCTCAGTTCAAGCAGAAGCGGACTGGAGAAAATGATGCACTAGGAAGAGGCAAAACATAGGTTGGAGTGTTCCAGTGAAGGCATAACTGAACTGGCAAACATAATCAACGGTTTAATGCTCTGGCGCTTTCAGATGTGTAAACATCACCGCGGACAATGGTACTAAGAGCCTTCCACCAAGAGGCTGTCCGCGAGGTGGCGGCTATCGATCCATGATAAAGAAGAGTCCTAAGGAGCAGTGCATTTGCAGAAAGTAAAAGAGGTTGTGGTGTACAACACATGATTACCGGGTGTTTAGTGAAATCGATTCGGACCCACTGCTTCAGAACAGCCTCTCCTACTTATCCACAGTAGTATTGGGGGCTTTCGGACCGATTGTGTTGCATCCCTAATGGGGAATGAACATGACTCTACTAAACTGCTCAGTTACAAAATCTAAATTCGCACAAAAGACAACAAATGTTTGATTCTGCTTCAAAAATCTACCATTCGCTGAAACATTACAGTTGGTCTCGGGTCATTCAGCGCATAAAACATCTGTGGAAAACACAAGTTGGTACTGTTAGCTGTGCGCAGTGATTCCCCACAAGGTGCCTCAAAAACCTATTTCCATTTATGCATATGATTAATGACAAATAGTGTGAGCTTGCACACGAGGTCGCCTTAGGTCCGGCATGTGTGCGCACTCTCGCGATGTGAAAGGATACGAGCACCCTTTTTGAGATGACCAATAGTAAAATCTCTAGCCCGCTGGAAGAATCATACCAGCTAACAGTTGGCGCCAGTTGCGTCATACTTCTCGAATAAAATAAAAGCTCACCTCAGCCCAACTGTCCTAATTTGATCCCGAATATGGCCAAATGAAGCTCCCCCAGTCGCTTCACTGAAACGTTCAGAGGCATCCAGTGTTTGTTATGCTACACCGCCATTGCTCCATATAACATTTACCTTTTCTCTGGAATACTGACATTTCTCCCAAGTGGATGACTAGTTACACGGCTACGAACACTATTACTTTATTACCATGTGTCTGGTGAAAATTCCTTTTCCTTGCTACAATACTAGCGCGGTTGATAATTTATCACGAGTTTCAAATGCTTCCATGTCGAGGACTGATTCATTAGCGTCCTGAGTTAATTTCGTGTCAATTTGCAAAGCAGTACTTAACTATAGGTGAATTTCTTTCGGACGGATATCTTCGTGCAAGGAAACAGTGAAATGCAAACGCCACATTCGGTTCGCATAAAATTTCCCTGATAATAAAGACGGGATAGACAATTTTTCAACCCAAAAGAAACAAGAACCTGAAAATAAACAGGGGATCGTGGTAGATTCCTCAGCTAGTGTCTCTTTAGCCCATTTGGGTCAATCTGGGAGACAGAGACCGTTCCAGATAGCTGTGGTGTATCGATACTCGCAACGAATGTGGTAACCACATTCAATTTTAGTTTAAATCCCTTTGTAACAAGGCTTCTGGCGTCATTGATTCTTCGGCGTCTCAAGGCGGCACTCGAATCCCTCACCCGTGAGCATCAAACGAGTGCAGGCTGTGTCAATTACATCTTCACACTCGTGTTAGACCATGTGTACATATGACCCACAATATTGGTGTTCTTCACTTCAAGGGTGCGTTCGATTCTGTCGATCGGTCAGGTGTGTTAACCACGCTTGCTCAAAGGGTACACCCCAACAGTTCGTGAACATAATCCGGTCCCCATGTTCATACTTTCGGGAGTGTTCAAATTCTTACTTCTTATCAACATGGAGTACGCAGACGACATCGCCATCATATTTGAGGACCAAGGTGAAGCACAATCCCTCCTGAGTAGACTGACAACCGCTATACCATCTTTCAGCATATGCCTTGCACCTTCCGAGTACAAAGTCATGCTTCAGAACATAAAGTCTCTGAACAAACCCCTTACAATCCCAAGAGAATCACTTGAAGTTGTGTGTAATTTTACATACCTCAGTAGTTGTATTAGCTCTTACAGAAGTGTCTGATGAAGTCAGTGCAAGAGTCTCAAAAGCCGATTTGTGTCACTTGTGACGTAATTAGATCTTAAGGTTTGCGTGTACGTGGTTGTCTTGTTGTATGGCTGCGAGACGTGGCCTCTGCGAATACATGATGTTGGTGTCTTCAGGATTTTTACCAACGATGCCTCAGAAGCGTTGCGGGACGGATGGCGTCAACGGATAATTAACGAGTGATCGGAAAACGGGTATTTGGTTGTACAGCAAGTACTTTATTCGCGGAAAACATCCAGCGCCATTGACTACGATGGCTGGGCCATGTGCAGCGCATGCCGAAACCCCGTCTACCGAGACGAGTGTTGTTCTCTGTGCCTCCTTCAGAATGGTGCGAACCGCGGGGTGGAGAACTTATGACTTGGCAGAAGGGCACGAAAGAGATCACGAAGAGTTTGGTTGTTGTTGGTGTTGTACACCTCCCAGGATGGGACTGCATGAGACTGCATGAAATAGCGGCTGATCGATGTCAATGGTGTTCGTGCTGTCAGTTTCTTTGCAGATTGTCTGATTGAACGCTTGGAGATATGGACATATCAGATGCTTGACGTAAGCTAGACAGTGAAGCATCAGTGTCAACACTGATATCGCTGTCTCAATGGTGCTGGTGATGACGATGATAAAAGCTAGGGGTGGGTTCAGGCCACGAACCCTCAAATGACAGTCCAATTTTAAACCAGGTTCCAATTTTGGAGCTCCAGATAGCTCAATAGTTAAGGCGCGAAATTATTGACCGGAAGTTCCGTGGTTCGAACCAAACCAAGGTGTATCGATCGCTCCTGTCTAAGCTTTAGCAACCTGGCAGTATCTCAGTCTTCGTGTTTTGGTGGCAAGGTAGTTAATCACCGATTATCATTGATTTCTAATTCATAATTCGGGTGGTTTCACAAAAACGAATCACTGGTGTTAAACAGTTTTTTGTCTTGGTCGAGACCTCACCCAGGAGATATTGGGCACCTTAGTCCAGGCTTCATCTTCAGCAAGGAATCATCATCCAGTACAGAACACCACTGGAGATTCCGCTGGAAAAAGTGGGAAAGTAGGAAATAACCAACGTAACCAATCATCCCATAGGAGTGAAAACGAGGATGCAGCACTGTTTAGACATTCGCCACGTCCGAGTAGCACGAGGGCTAAACATGTGCTAAGTGCCATATGGAACAGTGGAAACAATGACTCTCTTTTCATACAAGGCCACTGATTAGGAATGAGTTTGTTCTTACTGAGTTAGTGAAACTGATAAGCATTATGGATGCCGACTCCTTACAACTACCAAGCCTAAACTCGGATGATCTAGCAGTATTTCAGCCCTCGCGCGTCCTTTGGGTTGCATGACAAATATCCATCGAGTGTCACAGCTGGACGATTAGACACCTTTATCTCAAATATCCTGCTCCCGAAGGTCTCGAGCATCGTATTTTTCACAGCAGTGTAGGTCATGGGAAATAACTGAAAGATGAGGTAAATTGACCGCCAGCTTGTCCGAACTGCAGTTCTTAGAAACGTCCTTTTTTCGCACCAGTTGGTTTGGCTTGATTCCCATGGGTCTGCAGCGGTACATTTGACAAACTGCCTTTCATCCTTAATAAGATTTAATTAATGGCCCATGCACCGGTCATGATTGGACCTTCCAGAGATAACATCTTTTGTTACTAATCCACCACTTGAGACAGCATCGAAGTATGGACTGTTCTGGTAACCGAAACTCAAGGAAAGAGTGTTCCTAGAACATACTCATATGGGCTACATGAAATGGCAGTATTTCGGAATGCTCATGAGTTTCAAACCAGAGGATGGGCACGTAGTCGAGAACATGATCCCTCGTTCAGTATGGGGTCAGAAACGCCAGAGTGGAATAAGTACCACGGAGAATTTTCTCACAACAGCAAACTGCGCGCGGGTGGACAGGTAAGTCACGTGCAATGAATAAACTAATAATCAGCTGTCACTGTTGCACGACAAGTTGGATTGAAGTGGGTCGCGTGAGATCACACATGTATAGATGTTTTTAAAAGATCATACTGTTTGGCTGTGCCATTCTTGCGGTACATATGCATCAAGGAAACGTGAATAAAGCTCGAATTCGGTGATGCTACTGAGTTAACCAAGCCTATCAGAAAATAATAAACCAGAGTGGATTTAAATAACTGATTTTTCGGTTAGACATTCGAATCCAAATCATTCTGAGCTTCATAGCTCTCAAGTCACACGCAAAAGAATCACTGTACCAAACGGTAGACACTGTGATGTGTTTTACCTAACACATAGAGCTCGAAAAATGCCACACCACAATAACGACTCACTTTTCAATGGCGACTTTCTTCTCGTAGCGTGGCTGTTTCATTCAAATAAGCTGAAAAACACCAAAGCTGTGTACGGTGTGAAACCACCACAACACGATTACAAAGATGAACATCAAGCATGATTTCGGTCGTCAGACAGCCAATCCAGGCAAACAATTCAACAAACAAGAAAAAAAGCTATATGAAGTATTTTATTTCGTCATACATGACCATTACTAGAAAATCCTGCAAACTCTTGGTAAGGGAATTCCCAAAAAGCAAAACAATTTAAGCAAGATACATAATATAAACAACCTCAGCAAGCGAATGAAATCGACTGTGAAAATCAAGTGGCAGTAATAAAATAAATGGCACAATAGCAGCGAAATTGGGTCGACTGGCCCTCAGTAAGACCTATAAGCGAAATCACAGCAGCACATTGTCAGATCGAAAATTTGTCACGGGGATTATTTGTACGCGTTGCTCAGTTGATTCAATAAGGGAGACAAACATGTGCCAGCACATAGTCAAAAACACTGGAATGTCACATCACATGTCGGTGCATCCACAGGATGGATTGGAAAAACCCGTAGTAGAAAAGAACGAGTCAAAATTTGTAACAAGCGATCCGCGTAAATGCTAAGCCAAGCACATGTAGAAAATTACACTACTGTTGCGAGGTCAATCAAAGACTATGAAAAATGATCAAAATAAGCCAATCTGCCGAATGATGGAATCCCTCAGAACAGAATCCAGATGGGGAATTCAGGATGATATGCAAAGTACATAAACATTGGGGTCTAGAGAAAGTGCGGATGAATGAAAAACGACAGAATTGGTGTTATTGGTTAGAATTCATCCGGAATAAGGTTTCTTCAGCGTCGTGGTCAGCATCAGATCCTGAAAGTCATAAGCAGCTGTCATGTGAAACCCCATGTTAGCGATGGCGATTCCGTACTCTGTTGCAGAAAACCAGCTGAATGCTGTCCAATGAAAAGATAAATCTTGTAAGTTCGTGGGAATTGACGAATATGCATGGGGTACAGTTTGAAAACGACCTCCGAAAACGTAACGAGTGTATAGCCAGACAATTCCCAAAGGTGAGTTTGTAAAATAACGGGTCTTCCGCCAGACACTCAGGGATTCCTTTCAGTAAGGTTGCCTCACTGTGTTTCTTATTCCTATCTGTTACTCTGCTACCAGGACTCGGTGGCAACCGTTGTGGTATAGACATCAATAGAACGCCCTATTGGTATTTATTGCGGCTTCACTGGAGCGTTTGCTCTCCAGAGGTGTCATAATTTCTCCATTCCTCGAAACTCACTCCCCATCAACCAAATAAGCAATAATAGGTGGACACCTCTGGCTCTTCCACACTCACCGACGCTTCCAACAACACCAATATATCTGCACTAATCTAACGAAGATCGAGCATACGAGTTCTTTAGCTCTGATAGCACTAGGTAACAAGCGTTGCGCTATTCCCGCCCGACATATGGAACTCACAAGTTCTAAAATGTCTGTTAATATCGTAGTCAGTTTTCCAGGTTTTGGCATCTGAAATGTATAACAGCACTACGTTCCTGCAAGCAAATAGTATTATTGACGTGGCTCACAGATTAGAAAGACGAAGTAGTCATAGGACTATGTGATCAACTGGCGATCGACCGACAAATGACTCTAAGAGCACACAAAGGGGACTTAATTGCCAGTAGTCGACAGAATTAATGATCTTCCAGATTTCTATGAGAATAACCAAAAGTTGAGATGACTCTTAACCCTATCCACTGTCACACGTCATTTCCAAGGTTTCACTAGGCATCTGTCAATAGTACATGTTGACATTCATCCAAAGGCACCCGAACACGCCAATCGGCTGATTCTAGCTGCATGTTCGTGACTATCCACGCACACGTTTCCGTCAGTCCTGCACGCATTGTAAGATGCGAGTTCTTTGTAGTGGTTATGTAAACCTATCGACCATTGTTTTCCGATTGACCAGTTTGACACGATTTCAACTCTGTCCAACCAGCGAGCTATCCTCCGCATGACGCCCGCAAAATTTAGTGGCGTTCAACTAGGCTAAGAATCTGGGTCTGCATAGCAGGCTGTATTTTGCACATTCATTGTCACCACCAGGAAAATTTACGGGATTCCGGGACAATGTCCACTAAATGCGTATACATCGCTCACATGGATTTCAGCCAGAGGAAGGCTGATGTGAAAATTCAAGCTGGAAGAATTTTCTATCCTTCGGAGTGGAAACGCAAGAAGAGAAGTGAAAGGAGACATACACGATAGACAACTTCCTTATACACACTTTGCTGCTCAGTCGATGTTTCCACCAGACATGAATAGTAGTACGCAATGAATATGAAAGACGATGGTTTTCAACATAGATTAGCTGGTTCTCAGACACCGTATCACTGTGCGAGCAGCAACGCGGTAAACGAGCCCTCTGAATAAGGGATTGATATGATGTCGCTAGATATGCCTCAATGTGGTTACTACAGACATGGTTGTCGCAATCTTTTTTTTGGGCACTTTATCAGTCCCCAGGTAACACAAATTCACCAAATTCGAGCATGCAAACACTGACGGTGACCACAAATCGTGGCTCATCCTAGCATTGAAAAGATACTTTGCACAACATTACACAACGAAATATCTGTCACCAATTGGTTCAACAACTCTTGCACAGCTACTGCATATTTACAGGACAGAATAGCAGCCCACAATCTTTCCATCAAATTACCGCCCTTAGATCCCCATTCACAGCGACATCGTCACACATACGCTCCGTATGAATCATTCGGACAGTAAACCAATTACTTTTGTGATGTTTTAGCTAGCAAACCAGGAGCCTCCAACGAGACCATTCTCAGGAATGGGCTCAATGCCCAATTTCCAAGTGATAGCATTTCTTGGGGAGGACTGAAATATACTAAAGTAACAGCAATGGGTGAGCTTTGCGGGCAATAATGTTTACACGCTGAACTTTTTCGACAAAATGAAATAATCTTCCTGCCTTGACTCATTGTCTTGCGAATAGCAGTTGCAGATCTATTCAGCTGCCTTCTGTGAAGTAGCCAAATAAAGACTAATCTAACCACAGCGGAAATCCATTTGGCGTTGAAATGTTACGTTCCATCCATTTTTCAGTGCGCAGAATTATGCCTAAAGGACCCGTTTTGATTGGCATCCAGTGGCTTGCACAAAGTGGTCCATAAAACTCACGCCTCCGCAGGTGTTTAACAGAAAACAAAAACATGTTTTATATAATTCATGTAAACCAACACAAAGGGTGGTGGCACGCCTATAAATAGTGCGATGAGTCGTAAATAGGTCATCCGAGAATTATTTTCGGAAAAGGTGCAGAATATTTACCTTATTTATAATATTGTATTCCGCATAAACCACCAGGCGCGTCAGTGGGTTTACTCGTTGAGGATAAACTTCAGCAACAACAACAACACTTCTTTGATATTAACCTTTTCGTCGTCCAGATGAAATTAAAATGATGATTCCTAGGTGAAGTTCCACAATACAAAGATACTTTGGAAATCCCTCAAGCATCATTAAGCAAACATTTCATCCACCAAAGATGTCAATAAATAATAAGTTTACAAGAACCAAACAGCAACAGACTAATTAAAGAATTAACGATACTCGCAAGTGTCGGGATGTGCTAAAATTGTAACGTCCGAAGCAGATGAAGGAAGCCCATTACCGGACAGTGTCCACAACAAAACACTTGTCAACTAGTTTCCATTCGAATGGGCACGACACAATTAAGATATCTCTTAGAGGAACAAGATCCATAATCAAGTCTGTCTAACAAACCGAAATCGCTCACGAGAAAACTGTTGCACTGTTCTTCAGGCTGACGTAGTGGTGGTTCGCTCAATACACCTGACCTGCAGTTCGGAAACAATGACGGTAACGAAAACAAGCTATCCCGGGCGAGGGTAGATACACTGCTGGGAGGCAGGTTCATCCATGACAACAGCAACTTCATTACCAACAGCACATCAATCTTCCAAAATGATCAACAGCAGAGAGCAACCTCTGAGGGTTTCGTGCCACTGTATCACCTACTTCGCGAACAGATTCATTCCATCCCTCAATTTCGCCCTGTTTCTTGAATTTTGAGAAAGCGGCAACAGCCAGCTGAGGCGCACTCACTACATGTATTTGGACTGCTGGCACTGCGCGCGTCATTAAATGGTGCAAGATAAACAGAGTAAAATCGCATTTCGCATAACGTTACGTGTGGCAGTGTCTGGCGACCAACGATGTCCTTTCCAATTTTAAAGCCCTTATGGAGACACTGTACGCGAACTCCTATGGACGGGTACGAGTATACGCCAAGCTTTCACCTGAGGTTACCCCCTCCAGCGGTGGGGGCGTCCCACCTTTCCTCTTCAACTTTGTTGTTGATGCGCTGCTTGAAATTCCTCTTCCAGACTCTGAAACTACCGGGGTCAACATACTCCCAGAGAGTCCCCTCAAAGATACTGTGTATGCGGACGACATGGCTCTTCCTGTTTCAGATCCTTCAAAACTACAAACCATGTTAAATAAACCAAATAATTTTGCTGCACGATTGGGCATGAACTTTACACCTGCAAAGTGCTGTTACAAGACTGGGTGGGACCAAACCCAAACCTCATGCTTGCAGGCGAGCCAATGTGCGTGGTAGATAAATTTGTCCACCTGGGTAGTTGTATAAGTTCCGATGAGCAGGCTGTAAATAAGAGCATTTCGCTAGTCGAGTAGGCTTTCCCAGGTGATACCTATGGCGCCGGCGTGAGGCCAGTGCTTGTTAAGGCCAGAGTTTACACTGTGGTTGTGTGTTCCATGCTGCTTTACGGATCAGAAACTTGGCTTCTACGCGCAGAAAGCATACGAAAGCTGTCAGTGTTTGACCATCGGTGTCTGGGAAGCATTGGTCGGGTCTGATGGGAATATCAGATTGGCAATGTTGGGATACACTAGATGGCCGTAGAGAGAAAAAACTCCTCCGCAACCAGAGAAGTAGTCATGCTTCATAAGCTACTCTGGTTAGGACATATAATCCGTCTGCCTCACAGAGCTTTTTTCTTCCAGCCCCATGTTGAGTGGAGGCGTCCAAGAGTTGGACAGTGTATGATGTGGCAACGAAGTATGAAAACACTAACCAGTAGACTGAGTAAGACAGAAAATTTCCGCCTCCGTGGATGGCACCCGCAGACATGGACCGATCGCACACTCAGTAGCGATCATGTATTTAAAGCTATCGTCTTCAATGCGTAGGTACCCTCTTTCCGAAATAACTGAACACATAGCCTCCAAGGCTTTACTGTATGTCCCACAATCTTCCACTTTTGATGGTCGAATCTGTGGTAGTTGGAACCAATGTGCTTATGATACACGCTTTATAGCTGATAAATTGATTGAATCGATTGCGCTAAGTTTGACTACAACACTAACCAGCCAATGTCCAATGAAATTTGGAACTCTTTGATAAATTGTTGAATCGATTGCGCTAAGTTTGACTACAACACTAACCAGCCAATGCCCAATGAAATTTGGAACTCTTTGAATGTGACATGAATAGCATGTGTCCGACGGAGATTAGAGTTCGAGATAGCTCAGTGATTAAAACACGGACTTACTGGTCACAAGGTTCGTGGTTCGAACCTGATCTAGCACAACGGCTCTCATCTAAGCTTGGGCAACCTGACATTCTCCGAGACCTACCATTTCCTTCGGTTGGTATGGCAGCTGCTACAAATGGACGACTACTATTATTTTGTTCAGTATTCAGGTATCAGAATTGAGCTAGTATTAGCCACAATAGCAAGCGTTTCTGTTCCATTCGTCAACTACGATTGGTTTGGACACAGTAGGAACGAAGATGACAGACAGATAGGTCGAGGGACATACCACCTCTACAGATTGGCCTGGGGACCCCATGATGCTATATCGGAGAGCACCCAACAGCAGAACATATGTGGAAAGAGTATCACAAGGAGCTTAAAAAACTGTTAAAAAATTAGGACCTGAGTGTGAATGTCATATCAGAAGACTGTGTGGAGCTACTTCAAATGTCCAACTTTGAATCATCGAGTTAATGCAGCTCGAGTGAGCCAAAACAGCTTGAAAGACAGTGGTTCAGATCAGGGTAGGTGCTCGCTGAAATTTACGGGGCCATTTTAATCAATTATCTTTCTGCCTTTTCCACAGGAGGTACAGAGCAAAACAGGTGTCGTCTGGAGTGATGATTTGGGTCCCCAATATTGTTCGCCTTCTCTTTTCATTCTGCATACCAGGGAGTTACAATCAGATTTGAACGGCGAGACTTGCCTGGTACGCCAGGCTCAGGAGATTAGTAATATAAGTCAGCTCATGGACCACATCTATGGAAAATCTGAACACATCTCACCGACAAGGTTTCAACTGCCTGGTGAAGAAGAATATTTATTCCTTCACCCTTTTGGCCCACCAAACTACCATACATGTATGTACCTTCACTTTTATCCGGCGCCTGGTAATGTATCAAGCTAGACTGAATTTGTAACCGGAATGAGCTTCAGGACTGTAGTCCCTGTTTGATTTCATCGTTGAGAAATGACGAACGGTCAAACACCCATCAGGTTAGATGCAGCGCACAAAATGCTGCACAACCGTGATAAGAATTGATGCCCATTAAAAATTTTTGAAAAAAATTAGCAAAAATTCAGCGCGTGGACATACCATTAGGATGACATTCTTGCCGATGAAAGTAGATATGGTATATAAGGAGCGCTATAAATAGCATGGTCAAAATGAAGAACATCAGTTTGACGGCATACGAGTGCTGCATCTAGAAAGATTTGGTCAGCTCACAACATAACAACAAACTCTGGGAGAGAGCAGACTGTCACGCTTGCAGATTCGATGTATCGCCAACACAGTCAGCATGTACAAACTCGAGGCGAATAAGAACACAACGAACATGCCCTCGTGAACAGCTAGAAAGGTTATTAAAAAGCAGCAAAGATTACGGAAATTCTCCCGGTTCGACACGAATGCAACACCAACAAAGGTAATAACATCAACGAGATTGAAAAAAAGCGACAGTTCCACAAGAGTGCCACAACAGGGGTGATCACAGCGGCGAAGAAGAAACTTGTGGTACTGATAGTATGTAGCGGCAAGCAGTAACCGGGGAGCACTGTGTAGACCAATCGCATACCTCCATAAGTAAATCTGTGGAGTTATACCTGTTACTGCACTGATAGAGGGGACAAAATTAGAGACCTGAAAGTTATTAGTAGCAAAAATCGACTTACCCCACAAACAGACTCTGTCACCTCGTCGAACGAGGAAAAAACTGAGAGAAATGTACATATAATGACACCGAAAAATGGAAGGCTAGTTCCAGTTATCACAAGTAGTCGAAACGGAATGTTGATTAAGCCAGGTTGAGGGACTAATTGAAAGTCGGGGCCGTTCCGGCAGGTGGTGCGCATCCTTAATTGGAGCGCGCGCATTCAGTTCAGGATTTTTCACCGATTCAGGGATTGATACATAGAATCAAGGTATTTGCCCGAGGTTCCCGGGCCGGGTTTGTCGTTGTTGTTCATTGGCTTCCGTTTAAATGAAAGGCGCAAGATAAAAAGGATGTAGCATTAACTTCTCAGCACGATGCAGTAAATTTGCCACTGCCGGGGTCCATAAAAAGCGTCTAGACCTGTAGAACGTCGCTAAATTTGACCAAGACTTATCTAGAATCATGTCTGGAAAATCTAGTTCCCCATCCTGCAACCGACAAAGTCAACACGGAAGTATATATTTGCTACAAGTGGTAAATAGGTGCAAGTGTTTCCTATCACTTTCCTTCTTAATAATTTTCGCAATCTTCTCCAATTACTTGGTGCTCACATTTGACCATTTCCTAATTTGTTTTATCACTTATTTTCTCTTCGCATTTAGAATTCTGTTTGCCAATGTTAATTTGGCTACTTTGCAAGACATCACGACGCTCTAACCTAATACCATGACTCACATTCTGCGAAATAAAATTCCGAGAGAGATATTCCCGGGTTTTCATTTTTACCTTCATCCTACTTGCATCAAAGCCCTCGTGATCTCAAAGCCGCCTTTGAATTTATCAAGCTCATTGTTCTCTTGCCCTCCAGTGTACTGCAGGTTTAGACTTGTCACGAACGTTTTGGTTCACCACACTTTGACTTGTTTCTGTGCGTTATCCCACAATAACCTAATTTCTAAGAAACTAATTAAAATCCTTCTTCTCTCCCAAACTCCCAGTCACTCACGCAGTTGCTCATACATGTCAGCACATACATATCCGTTCCTCTTAGCTACCTCTGAATAGCACCTCAGTACGTGTCATCTAGTGATCTGCCAAGGTGAGTTGGACGGACGCGCCTTCGGGTTTGCGCCGCTGAGAGGCTCTTCCCAGTCATCATCTGCATACCACGGCCTCGAAGTCAGGCATTTCCAGTTCTGCCTCAGTGACCTGGCTCAAGCTGCTGATGTCGGCTTATGCCTACCTTATCTTATAATGGCACAGAAAACGGACATTGATAAGAACCACCTCTGGTAAATTCTCCCAGGATATATCGGAAAATAGCGGCAACGGAAAAAAATTTGTGCTCCAGACGGCACTCTTAAAGGTGGAAGAGCAAATATGCTGCAGTTGTTCTGCGTTATTTTATGCTGATTTCGTCATAGAAAAACATCTTTACACTGATCTGGGTTTTAGGCAATCTGCTGGAATGATTCAATAGTTGATAATGCAAACCAGCACTACATGTCTCTTAGTTTATTTTGGTTTGGACAATAAGCGTAATGCGGCTATCAAGTTATTTTGTTTTTACATCAGTGCAGTCTATAACAGTATTAAGAAACGAAGGCGAATTCATAAGCGACTGATGGCTGTTGACTAACCAACTCTTCCTTCCATCCTTCTTACTTCCTGTAAATGGCGTACCTGCCCATGAATGATGCACAGACAGAAATGCCGCCTAATTATTAAATGTGACCCAAATTGATGAGGTGCTCAATATAAAGTGAGTGTGTATTTCTTTGTTACTGTTAAGAGAGTTTTGAAGCACCTGCGTCAGTCTCCGAAGAAAACGTCGCACTATTAGAACATCTATTGTGGACATACGAAAAAACAGAAAAAATTTCAGGCTCTTGCACACATAACATCTTGCTAAACAAGTTACTTGAAATTTTTGAAAATGGATCTCACTTCAAAATCAGCCCGCCTAATAAATCTAGCTTGGTTCTGCAAACACCAAACGTCGATATTTTATAGCTAGTTTACGGATTTTTTTCGAGGTTGTCGAGGGAGTGAAAAAACTGTATCCTAAACTCAAACAACACTTGCCATACAATCTCGGTTGAATAATAGTTAGAGTTGTGGACATGTTCCCCAGATAGCTCATGTCTCATAAATCCACTGTAGTAATTTTCAAAGTGATGCGCACTACCTATGTTGACCACTGATCCGTAGACGCACAAGGCTCTTGTCTAAAAGAACTTTGCTGACGAAATAAAACTCTTCAAGCTAAAATGTTGCACATTATTTGACGTATGCTCAAGCCAACAATCGCCCTAATCTGTCTTTCCTTAACCGCAATCTGTTTCAGTTAATCATCCATCTAAATTTATGGCGCGCATCCGAATTTTAAGGTACCATGCAGTTGATTCATATGTGCGTTAAGAAATTCGGGGTTGTCCTTTTCATCCTTCACGACATTCGAGATGGCGTTAAACGAACGCGTGCGGTGTAACTATGCGGTAGTGGAGCGTTGAACCAATGATCAAAGCTCCAAAGCTGCGTTCCCTTACGAGTGGATGTACTGCGAATGCAGCAGACGGCCTCCAAGACAAGCGAAAAACCGAGTAACCCAAAGAAGTGGATAAAGTTTAGCGAGGTCTTTAGTAATGAAATTGCGCAAAGTTTCGCCTGTCGAGTGCGTTTTAGTCTGAGGAAGCAGGGAAAACACAACCCGGTCACCTCATATTACCTTGAACGAATCAATAAAGTTTCCAATTATTTAAACGATTGGCTTCTAATAAATATACGGTTCGCCGAAGAAGATTTTATCACCTACATGGCACCGCTGAAGTACGAAATGTCGTCGTGTGAAGTGCGGAAGCATTAAGGAAACGAAGCCAGCAAGGTCCTTGTCACTCAATATTGCTTGTAGTATCGACTATCTCTGCGGAGTGTGGCGTTTTGTACCTTTGTTTTACTTGCATTATAACACTACGTATTTCATCAATTGCATAATCGTTTTTGTTTGAATACGAAAAACTACAAAAATGCGCACTTGTACAATTTCACACAATACAAGCGTGGTCACGTGCTTCGACTCTCTCATCTGATTTCGCTCGCGCTCGCAGCGGTCATTCGCGAGTCTCATGTACTAACTCTGGTACCAAAACATTTCAGACATCTTCGGAATCTATTATATGTGGGAACTGTTCAGGAGACCTCTGGACCAACATGCTTGGATTATTGTTTAGTCGCTGACCTGGGCCAACGACGAACTATTTTAAAGAGAACAATTGTTAGTGAGTCTGTTCCATCTGATCTCTTTATTTTTGTATACCCAACCCAGCGTAATTATTTTCATTTCTTTGCCATACACTCCTGGTAAAATAACTCATTAGGTAGCCAGACCACTACAAATTTGGTGAGCCCGAGTATTTCTAGATATTTTTTGAAAGCTTTTTCTTTCAAGTCGTCGTAATTTTGTTTCTTTTGCCCGGTAATTATGGAAGCACACTTTGATTCAACGGATTTAGTCGAGAATGCAATTAGCATACGTTTGCCAGACTACAATCCAAGCAACCCCAGGGTATGGTTTTACCAGGTGGAGGCCGTTTTTGCTACCCGACGCATCACTTCCCAAGTCACCCGGTTTTCCTCTTGTCCAGCATCTTCCGTGTGATGTAGCAACAGAAGTTGAAGATATGTTGGAAGATATTCTTCAGGAAAATCCAAATGACGCCCATCGAGCGGCCTTCATAAGTAGGACAGGGAAGTCAGAAAACAAGATGCTACGGGATCTATTCACCACTGTCGAACTTAGGGACAGATCGCCATCACAAATACTTCGCCACATGCGCAGTGTCCTCTGCGGACGTAAGCGAGCGGTGGAAATTATGGCCCAACTATGGCTCGACAAACTCCCACCCTCCGTGTCTCGCGTCATCAGCGCTTTCGTTGATGACCACAGCTTGTAGCAGCTAGCACACATGGCGGATAACATACACGAAACATGTCCCAATATCCCCGTAAGCTTCGTCTCCCGCCCTGCACCCACTACAGATTCCGAGGATTCACATTTTGCTGACATACTTAGGGATTTTCCAAACCTTACTCACCCATGTCAGTGCACCCAATCGGTCACTCATTCCGTCGTTCACCACATTCAGACGAGAGGTCCACCTGTCCATGCCAACCCCTGCCGACTTCATCCGGATAAGCTACAAATCGCAAAACACGAGTTCGAATACATGCTCGAACTCTGCATCATCCGCCCTCCATCGAGTCATTGGTCATCAGCCCTGCATATTGTACCTAAGAAATCTAGAGGTGATTGGAGACCCTGTGGAGATTACCGTTCTCTCAACAACGCTGGTATCCCCTACAAGCCGCTAACGGTACCCGCATCGCTATATACGGCGAACGTTCCCTCACCCTTGACCTCGGATTGCGACGTGCGTTCAAGTGGATCTTCCTTTTTCCCCGACGTCCAAACACCCATCATCGGTGCAGATTTCTTGACCCACTACAATCTATCTGTCCACGTGCGACACAAGCGTCTCTTAGACACGCTTACTTCCCTCTCAGTCAACGGAATTAATGCCCCAACTTCATCCACAGGTATCCCAGTTATCTTACCGGATTCACATTTTGCTCACATACTTAGGGATTTTCCAAACCTTACTCACCCATGTCAGTGCACCCAATCGGTCACTCATTCCGTCGTTCACCACATTCAGACGAGAGGTCCACCTGTCCATGCCAACCCCCGCCGACTTCATCCGGATAAGCTACAAATCGCAAAACACGAGTTCGAACACATGCTCGAACTCGGCATCATCCGCCCTTCATCGAGTCATTGGTCATCACCCCTACATGTGGTACCTAAGAAATCTGAAGGTGATTGGAGACCCTGCGGAGATTACCGTTCTCCCAACAACGCTACTATCTCAGACAGGTATCCCATTCCACATATCCACGATTTCGCAAGTAGCCTATGCCATACAAACATCTCCAAACTAACTTGCATGGACCATCAGATTATGCAGGCCTTACTTTGTTCAAACTCACAATTTATCCGACAATAAGGAATGCATAATCTGCAATCATGACTCGTATTAGCCATAATCGAGGTCCCGGAGCAAATAATTTGTTATTCGACCAGGCAAGCAGATATAAATCACATATATTACAAAGTACATATTATAAATAATGTGAGTGCTATATTATGTATATTACGTACTATGAATAAATGATTTACAGGAGTGTCAACTCCGAATATTTTACATCCACAAATAGTTAACCGAAGTGATTTTGGCCAACGTTATGGAGAATTCGATGATGCGAATTTTATGGGAAAGTAATCCAGTTCGTTTGCAAGTTTCGGTGATATGTTGCTCATTGCATTTTATTTGAGTGGGCAGAGTTTCAAGGTCATCGACTAATCCGGTTGGCGTATCATCACCGGTTTGCGAATTAAGCCAAAAATCCGAATTTAGCATACGTTAAGATTTTGCAGTGTCCTTCACGTATGGAATAACCTCTACAGAATATCCCGTGAAAAATGGATATAGGAAAAATTGTATCACGTCTGCATGCGTAAAACGCCTCAAGTTTAACAAAATGTATAAAATTGTTCAATAAAATTTGGCATAACAAACATTTCCTGGAAGCTCGCCTTCCATCCATTCTAACAACTGGAGAAAATTTGATGCATTTTGTAGTATTGTTGCAGGTATGAACCTGAGTGGATGAATTCTATTCTCGGATATGCATAACTAGCTAGTAGATGATGCAGCTTTACAAGACATCTGCATTTAAATTACCAAGACGACGATATCTTTCTCAGTGGAAATAGCCATCCTCGTTAGCTGTAATACATCAAAAGGACAAACTACACTGAAAGATAGCAGAGCCAATCGTTGCTAATCAAGCGCATCAGGTTAAATTTAGGTCTTCTGCATCTCCTTATCTACCGGCGGGCTTACATAGCCGGCTGCTGCTCTGGTTTTCGTTCATGTACTCCCTATAACATCCGTAACTCAGGATGTTTACTCGCATTGTTGACATGTCGAACTGTCTTCAGACAAAACCTACACTTACCGGCCTGAAACCCTTAGCATTAGTCCGCAAGTACGACAGCCACCATCCCAAGTGTTCTTATCTGTAACCCGCTACTCTATCTCTCTCTTGCCCGTCTCCACTGACCTGGTTGCATATCCCTCCTCCGACCTTAAGCTTTTGTACCCAGCCCAATTATTCCTAGTTCTTCAAGCCTGGTCCCATCCCTGAGTAACTCTGTCAGCTCTATTTAATGTCTGGTGCTCTGCTTTGGCTGGATTTAACTAACCTCAGCCAAACTAAATCCTCAGTTCCACGCTGTTTCGAACCATTCTGCATCCCCTGAATACGCGCAGCGCACACATTTCAAATGGCGGGTCTCAAGATGCGCTATGAATGGAATACTTGTTTGGCCTCACAGCCCGATCATTCACACATACACATAGCACTGGTGCACCTCCACTTGACAGAGTGGTTCACATCAATGCTTCGTTTTCGTTCAGCCATAGTACACAGGCTCTGAACATCTCCTTTCTACTCCCATTGCCCAAAAGTAGTTGATGTTTCATTTGCTTCCGCGACTTGCCTCTTCCAGTGGCTGTTTGCCGTTCGCTTGTTCGAAATGACTGAGCTGTTTTACTGGCCTGGCTTTCCTTCCGGACGGATAAAATATCTGGTAGCTTGAGTTATTTATTAATGCACGAACCGCAGTTATGACTGCTTGGTTGCTTGTCACCTTGCAGATCTGGTACCATGCATGAGGGGTGAAAACCTCATGTGGTGAACGGGTACGTCCTGCAGGTAGGGTCACCCTTTTGTGTTGCTGTATGGTGCGTTCATGTACTTACCATCCCTTCAGTAGCATGGTTGTATCGCCCATCGCTGGCGGTTCCGAGCCTGGCCTTTAATTCTAGAAAACCAAACAAGAGCCCAGTTGTTTTTTGTCTGTAGCTGGATTAGACTTGTTCCTGTTGTCACTTTTATCGAAACACGAAGAAATACAAGCAAATGACAGCTGTCCTTTCGTTTGTTTTAAAATATATATGCGTGGTGCAGCCTGAGGGTACTGTGTGAGGCTCACGGCTAACATCGATGTAAAAGGAGTTGCCACCTTCGTCTTAGTTGGTTCACACCACCCCAAGCCCACTTCGCCATCCAAACACAGTACACACGTTCTTCCCTCCTGTCATCTAGAGAGATCATATGAACAGAATGCAACTTACTTATTATTTCCTGATTACAAGCAGTCACAGCTAGCACTTGACGGCTGTTTTCTGCTGTGCACCATTCGTCTTCTAGTGTCGACGGCAGTGACTTGGCGACTGGTGATCCATAATTTTTCTTTCCTGTTAAATTGACTTAGTAAATCTCAGTTGAGTTACAATTCTTATCCATTATCTAGGAAGGAATCGCCTGTCTGCTTTTTACTTGTCTGCTGTCACTGCCCACGTTAACCTCTTTTCTGCACAACATAGACCCTATGGTTCTTTTGTAGGCTAAAATCCACCCTCCGTTCCAACTAGCCCAACAGCTAGTCTCCCTGCTAGCTACTTCAACGACAAAGCTCTCACCTTCCTAAAACTAGGTAACTACTATGGCCTAACTGGTACTTGGTTTCCAAATCATCAAACTTATCCACCTTTCCCGGCTCCATATATCTGCCGTCATCCCCTTTTAGGTTTCTTCTACTGATGCCGTTTTATCTTACGCCTTCTGACACTCGCCAAAAGCTACTGCTTTCTTTCTATTTCTTCCTCGTTGCTCCTCTTCTCAAGCTACACACCTCAACTGAAGTTGCCCAAACTCTCCATAGAACTGTTGTTCATCCAAACTTGCTTGTCCCGGCCTACACTCACACGGTCCTCCAACGAAAGGGAAATTATCCGTGTGCCCGCATCCGCCTGACTCACTGAGCCAGTCTCCCTGTCATCCAGATCCAGCTACAACGGAACAGTGTTTTCCCTCCCCGATCGCGGCACCCTTGACGACCGGTACGGGGCTGTCCATAAACCGAAGCATGCCAGTGCAACGATGGCATGACACTGTCATACCCAGTGTGATGGCACTATGTTTTTGAGAATCTCGGCCGCAAGCCCCACCCACTGGAGCCTGTAGTCGCAACTACGAGCAACTTTTTCATTCGGCCCCGTTTATGGGAACAGTTCTTCAGTACCCCATGAATTTTTGCTAAAATTTAGCTAGCCTGCTTTTGGCTACAAGTTTGGCTTGCCTCTTTCACAAGTTCAAATCCGTATACGGTGTTTGGTTCGCCCTATGTACTAACACCATGTCCCCATCCAGCCTATCCCCTGCACCTGACTTCCCCACAGCAATTCCAAAAATGGGTCTGCTCGATCTCAGATTAAACCACATTTTTTGAGACAAAACTCGTCATGTGCTCCTAAGTTGAATTACTATTTTATCTCCATCTCCAAAACCGCCCAAGGTTACTCGTGGCCAGCAAGGTTTTCAGCTTTAGCTTATGCCAGCCGGCTATGTCTGAACTAGTCGGACTTCATGCGCATTGTTCTCTACAAGTAGGATATCTTCCACTGTTTATGACATTGTCCTCTTTTCGCGCGATTCGCACACCCCGCAAACACCAAGTTATGCTTCATGCTGACTGTAAACGTATGATCATGCCAGACGGTATGCCACCCACGAGTTGGGAGTAAACAGTATTATTATTCAAAATGCAGGTGCTGTTGACTACTTAGCCATTTATCATAATTGCTAGGCCCGTGTCTGTGTGCGGCGTTCAGTGCGAGGCCTCAGCCATGCACGATAACCAAGTCCAGTCACACTCATTATCTCTTGTGCGTTTTCGCCTCTTTGCTACTTGTAGAAAACGCTAGGCCAGTATTTACGCGTAGCAGTGAACACGGAGCCCCAGCTCTGCGCGGCAACCTAATTTAACTTCTCAAGACGGCTAGTCATACTCAAACATGTTGTCTGCCCGCCAAGCCCGCGCCTGAAAAACATAAAACCACTCTTTTCTATGGAGGAAAATATCGGTAGTTCAGGTACCGTAGATGGCCGTTGGTTTTTATGCTGAGCCGGGCAATTTGACTGCAAACGTTTCATCACCAATCGAGGTGACATCATCAGTGCGTTATTGTGGAGCGCAGTGGTGCGTTGCAGTGGGTTGGTGGTTGTGCACTAACCACTAACCCATTGCTACGCACCACTGTGCTCCCAATAACGCACTGATGATGTCACCTCGACTGGTGATGAAACGTTTGCCATCAAATTGTCCAGCTCAGCGAACAGGCCAACGACCATACAACCACCTTCGGCAGATCAAGTCTTTCTATTTATTGGTTGCGTTGGTATAAATGTGATGTGTAGTGGATCCAGTGCTCGTTTTGAGGTAGTCGCTTTCACCTGACAGCTTGACTGAAAGAATGTATAAATAAATATAACTCGTGAACATCTTCGGCGACATCATTGAAAATACATAACAGAACAAATTTCTAGGACTCCACTCACGAAGGGTTCGATAAATCCCACTATCCACGCTGCCTGAATAGTATCGACGCTGAAGCTGAAGTCTTACTATCATAAACTTGCTACTTGGTCAAATAGTTCCAATGGTGATAATGAGGGACTCGTGTGAAGAACGGTGATGCGACAAGGGGGTTCAGCGATCATATGCGTTGTTGGACGCAGCAAACTTTTACCTAAAGAGAAGTTCGTACAAGTCAGTCGCAAGATAAAGTGGTGTAGACTTGAGCACTGGGACCAAGAGCCTCATGCGTCTTCCAACGTGCACCCATGTATGTAGCATAAGCAAAGTTCCAGTGATTGGACATACACTTCTTATCAAACCTGCTTATTTAGAATACGAAATCCTAACTTTACTCTACTTCTGTTCCCCAGCACTGATAACCCTTTACTTGGTAGTGAGGTAGTCTGGCTACTCAATAAATTGCTTTACCAGGAGTGAGTATCAAAGTACTAAAAATAATGATGCTCGATTAAGTATATAATAATGAAGAGGTCAAATGGCCCAGGTCAGCGAATAAACAAGAATCCAATCATGGTTGTCCAGGGGTCTTCTTCTAAACGGTTCCCAAATATAATAGATTTCGAAGATGTTCAGGAATGTTTGGATACCAGGGTTAGCACCAGACTCGCGACTGACCGCTGCAAGCCCCAGCGAAATCAGAAGATAAGCTCAAAGCACGTGACCACTTTGTATTGCGTAAAATTGTGCAAGTGTGCGTTTTTGCAGTTTTTCTTATTCAAATAAAAACAATTATGCAATTGACGAAGTATGCAGTGTTATACTGGAAGTAAAATAAAGGTATAAAACACCACAGCAGAAACAATGTATTTATCATTGATATCCTAATTTGTAAACATCCAGGATTCTACCGCAGCAGAATTGTCACCAACTAGGGGCTCATTCTGGGTAACCGATTATTGGCTCCCGTGTTTGCATTTGTAAACTTGTTAAACTCTGGTTATCTTCAGTATCCTTCCGTATATGGCAATTCCTCCACATCTCAGATACACAAATGTTGAAAGTTGCTCGTTATTATAGGTTTAGACCTCATCCATCTTATCGAGGTATTTCCACCCATCTTCCCTTCACCAATCGTGCCGACGATATCTCACTAGATGTGTTACCCAAAGAAGCTCTTCTGACACGACGTAGCTGCCTCTAATATCGATGATGATTACGTAATGACTTAGTGGTTCACTATTTTTCTTAGTACGGGAGCAAATAATCTCCAGTTCACATCCAGATTTCCTATATCGCCACGTACCACGAATTCCGGCCTTGTTCCCTGGGTGGTCGCTCGAGTCTCTCTCCTAATAATACATAGCCTCAATGTAATTTGCCTGCTAATCTTTATTCGCAGTACAAGATAAGCGTTTCTGATAATTACACAGCCATAAGATTTAATCTTTCCAATTCATTCCCGCTACTTCTCTCCACGATGATTTTGAAAAATTCGCATTTGACCACCCACATCTAAACTGCGCGACATTCCTCAAGGATATTCTGTACCCTATATTGTGTCTCATTGTAGTAGCCGCTTCGGCGTGCCAGAGAGTTTGCACGCGAGCGTGTCTGTTCATCAATCCACCACTGACTGACCTGTGACCGTAGCGGCTGATTGGATGCTTGTCCGATTACTTGGCACGCCTGCGTGTCTCTCCTTTAATACATAAGCGAACTGCTTGTAAGATGGCTGAACATGCGACCAATTGTTTGCTTACCCCTCTAAAGGTGGACCTCCGCGTGTGCTCAATCCACCCGCGTCCTTACCTACGTGTTTTCTGACTAACTTTGAACTTTTATTACTCACCTTCCGCTTTCTGCAATTTTGGGAAGCAAACCAAAATAGAAACAACTACTTCAAAACACTAATGCTGCTGGCTGATGTAGCACATATCCCAGGCAATCCTCCTGTATATCCAGATCATTATTTATAACAAAGCGAAAGTTGCTTACAAAGACTAAATAAATGCTGCGTGGCTCCTCAACACAAATCGTTTTACAAAGTCTCGATGGTTCATAAGCTGCAGCTCCTACTTCCGGAGGGCACTTCATCGTCCAAACACAAAAAACCGCTATGAAAACGAAGTTTTTGTTCAATTTGTAGTCCTTACACGCTTCTGACTAGATTGGGCGCGCACAATTTAGCTAATTCACATCCCTGATATTCACATTTGCCCACACTTTTTCGCATCGACCGCATAACTGCTATCTCCGCCTGAATATCGATTACTCCATTTCGTAATCAAACAATGACCTCGCTGCAGTGTTAAGAAATTATGCCCACTCTTGGTAGCGTTTTATGTTGGGCCGCAGTCTAACTCATACTCCAATGCCCTCTAGCAAAACTATCTTACACTCTCTCTGCTGGGTTCCCACCAGAGTCCCGTCTGTCCTGCCTTCTCGTGTGAATAGCAACAATGAGCCACGCGGCACCCTCGATGTACCTAGAGGTATCCTTGATGCATGCCAGTCTTGATAAGCCACGATCCCTTTTCTAGTCGCAGCTACAGTGAGAACCTCGACTGGCTAGCCCAATGATCATTTACGGGGCTGTCCACGAACTCATGTGCAATGTCACGAGGAGGGCACCTAGAGTGGCATACTCAGTCTAATGGTTGGTTCGTGTTTAACAATATCCCTTCTATTACCCAGCCGAATATGTGTCATGCACCGACAAGAACCCCAACTCCATGGAACTTGCGTGGAACCTCCAAGGCCTCGACCATCTCATTGCACTGTCTCCTGTTTTGGCGCGTAAATCATCTCATTCTTATGACATTGCCAAAAGCATTGTATGGTCAAGATATAGTAATGATATTATGATAATAATGTTCGTTCTCAACTTGTGAGTGGTATACGGTTAGGCATGATCATAATGTTACAGTCATAATGAAAGCGTCACCCAATGAGTTGTGGGCACACGGCGCAGGATATTAGACAGCGTCATTGGGAGTGGGCATTATCAGACGTAAGTGTGGTCACCACGAAACCGGCACGGGCAGGAAGGCAGTTATTACGCGTTTTTGAGGGGACTACCGGGCAAGATCCGAAACTTAGGATTTGTATGTGGCGGGCAAAACAAGGGGTTGCACGTTTGATACATGGCTAGAAGGGTGTATGGGGGAAATGAAGAACCAGTACACCAGATCTGGTGATGCGGCGGAGTTTGCGTCATCCAGCAGTCATAACGAGCTAAAACTTAAAACCACCGCTGAGGTCTCGTAGCCTTGTCCTGTTAGGTTCGTGGACAGGATCAGGATAAACGTAAGTAGGGATGATGAAGTAGAAGCATCAGCAAAGCGAATAGATGGTAACAGTAATATCAGAAACATGGTGCACATTGAAACTGTGGGGACTCACTGGTGTCGCGGTTGGGGGGTCCTTAGAAGAGTGAGATGATGGTAACACACGATGTGGAACATGAATTGTATGAAAAGTTATTGAATTTTGCGGGAAGCACAGGCACACAGAAATGGTTCAATACAGACTAAATGTTCAGCAAATTGGAATGAACATGTTATGGAGGCAGCTGGGATCAGGTAGTTAGCTCGTTCGTATTTGCAGATAACGGGAAGAGTGGGCAGGAAGGTACGATCAAGAGAAGGGAGGGAATAGTTGTGGGCGCGCTATCAAACTTGTTATAGCAGTGCCGTGCCATCAATGGCCTGAAATACTTCGGTGTTTGGACAGTCCCGTAAAGGACGTCAAATTTAAAGTCATTGGTCTAGGAGGGATTCTTTTTAGGCTGGCCAAGGAAACAAAGGCAGAACGAAGCTGAAATATGATTGCATGTATTTTGGTCCGTTTGGGAATCATGTGGACGTAGATCATACGCCAGGTAGAGTGGATAACAGCCAACCAGGTCGTAAAAGTCGCTTATCGACGAAGTTCAAAGCCTTGAAAAATGAAGGGATGGGATGAGATTAAGAAAGCGTGAAGAATTTTGGGAGGGAAAAAGATAGATATGGGTTGATGCACAGTAGATACCGACCATTGGTTGGGTTCGCTAACCTACGATGGTGAAGCACAATGGATCTAGTAAAAGCCGATACAACCATGAAGGGTGGTGATTTGGTTCGGAAGTCAAATGTGTAAAAGCTGATAGGAAACAACTTCCGAGATGATGGACTAATTAATTTGGTAGTTTTTACACGATTTGGACAATACCAGGAAAGTAAGTATAACAAAAATTGTCACCAGTTCCCCGAACAACTGCCATCAGCTTCAAGTCAAAAGCGGTGCGTGGCGAACAAACAGCCTTTAGGCACTAGGCTTGCATGCTAATAGCGGAGGGATGGAAACCTCTGCATACATGGAATATGTTTACTCCTGGGAAGAGTAGTTATGTGCGTGTGCTTCGTTTGGTTGACCAAGTGGGCTCCGATGCAATATATCCAGCGTTGTGACAAAGGCAGCTATAGCTTCGTAGTCGGTGTATGCTAATAATATCACGCAATCCCCGGGCTGTTCCAACTGTGTTGGACTTTACGAATTTCCTCTCTTTTTTCACCAGATGGAGACCAGTTTTTCCCTTCATTTTTTCATCGTCTATAGTTTATAGCTTCGCCAGTTAAATGAAACAACTGGGACGAGTCCAAGCCGGCAGCGACGAACAGAAAACAACAGCTCCCTTTCATTGATTTCACGAAATAAAGGTCATACTCAGAACTATTGGCGGTAAGCGAAGAGCCCGTGCTACTGGAGTGGCGGCGGGTAAGCGAACGCGCCATGGTATAACGTAACAGGGCGACCATCCCTGCAGGCGTACAAACGACCACACGAGTTCATCATCCCACGTGCATGCTACCAGATCTGCAAGATGGCCTGCAACCAGGCAGTAATAATTGCAGCTTGTGCATTAGTAAAGAACTCCAGCTACCAGATATTTTATTCGGTTGAGGGAAGCCAGGCCAGAATTACAGCTCAGACATTTCGAACAAACAGACGGCAGATGGTGACTGGAAAAGGCGGGTCGCGGAGGCAAGTGAGGTGGCAGCTACCATTAGGACAATGGGGACAGAACGAAGATGGCCAGAGAGTATGGACCATGGTTTTACAACGACAAAGCGTGATCTGTCGAGACGTATCGGGCTATCACCGATAAACCGTATTCTGATCATCTTAGAAAACGAAAGCTCTACAAATGTGACTAATTTCTTGGCTTTGTCTAACGTGGCTCCTCCTGCAAAGGTAGAGAAATTTCTCCCACACTGATCGCGGATGGCCGCTCCATTTTTGATTTGCGCGGAGAAAGAACGTGTAGTTATAATCCATGCCATTTTCAGCTTTCTTCTACGTGCGACACAACAAAAAGCACCCAAAAACAACTTTTTTTTACAAAGTTTCCCGCGGTCATCATGCCGACACCATGCTAAGGCACCGACAGCCAATAAAATAAGAACCGCGTGCTCATAGTGGATTAGGAGTACTTTTTAAAACTTGCAAAACGACTGCGGCCACATGAGATGTTCAGGGCTGAAATAAGTACAATCAAATGGGAAAAATTACGCTGAAGTTTTTTTCTTTTAAACCACGGATGCAGAGAAATTCGGTAGCTGCTTCTAACGATGAGATCCTTATATTGCTTAGATCACTGTGTCGATACAAGATGGGAAAATGACATCCCCAATTTCTGCTGCATTTATATCATGCCATTTCTGTCAAGGCCCCATATGCGATAGATACTGTATACTTGTCCACGCCCCGCCAGCTAGAACCAGTCATTGACTCTAATAACAACAGTAATAACTATAATGATATTTACCCACAACTATAGGGAGCATACCGTCGGGCATGATCATAGTAATATAGTCAGAATAAGAGCATGATTGAGGGGAGTTGTGATTAATGGGAATTTCCTTAAAAAGGGACGGTGACGTAAACAATGGGCATTAACGAAGTTGATTTCATCACATCTGAGGTGGCATGGGTAGGGATCCAAAAATACACGGGCTCTTTATCTCCTATGGAAAACATATCAGATGACAAGATCTGATTGCTATGATTTACAAACGGCGGGCAAAACCATGCGAGTGAGTGTAAAACAAAAGGCTTCCTGCCTGGGACGTGACAAAAAACTTCAAACTGCGGGAAGTGTGGAGCCAGAATAATGGATCTGGGGAGGCAGAACTGCCACGACATGGCCGGCCAATTTGAACCGAAACCCAAAACGGTCAATAGTGCTTCATGGCCTTGAGCTATTGGGCGTATAGCCACTGAAAGCATACGTGGGGATGGTGAAGTGGGTCAATATGCAGTACGGACAAATGGTAATAGGAATTTCAGAATCACAATGTGCAGTAAACTTGAGCGACGCACTAGTGTTGCTGCTGGAGCACGGTCGAGCGTAAAAGTTACTTGGGAGAACGAGTTCACGCAAACTGTGCGAAAATTGGCCGATTTGGTGAGGAGTACGAATAAAAGTCGCCGAGATATTTACATCCGACAGAAGGTTCGGCAGATGGAAATGGACGCCTTCCGGTGTTGGTTGGTTGTGGTCGCCGGCAAGGGAACGACTGGGTGGGGGACGCGGTCAAAGTAGGAATTCAGCAATGGCGGGTGTGCATTTAAACGGGGTATCACAGTGCCGCACCGTCACTGCGCTGAAATGCTTCGGTTTCTGGACAGCCCCGTGGCGGATGTCGTGATTGAGGTAGTTATGCTGAGATGGGCAGTCCTGTGATCAGCGGGATGTGCGTTTGCCAGGGGATTTCTCAGGATGAGCAAAACCAATATAGTTTCGCGCGTATTTTCGCTGTTTTCTTCAGATCGGGGATCCATTTTTGTTCGTAATGCACAGATCAGGTGGAGTGGAAAACGGCCAAACAGGTCGTCCAAAGCGCGTGTTACCACGGGTCAAAGCTTGGAAAGAAGATGAAACGAGATGTGATCAATAAGGCCTGGTCATTTATTAGGGGAAAAATTAACGTCTACCACAGCCATGGCGGTGACACCTGGTGGTTACACAAGACAAGATAAAGATGGATTTGCAGTCATTGGTGTAGTCATTAAAGTCAAGCTAAGACTGCCAGTATGACTACACCATCCGAGACAGGACAGTTCACTGTATGTAGGCCAAGGGGCGGCGTGGTGAGTGTAACCAAACACGCAACGACTGGCGGGGTGTAAATCCTGAGATGGTGGACTAGATTTCCTGTGGGTATTAGTGAGTTGGGCAATACTAGGACAAGCTAAGAGGGAACAGTTATGTAGGGGAGATGGCCCCCAGTCCCCGAAGCACTACTATCAGCTTCAATCGATGAGTGGTGCATGACAAAGAAGACTTCCGACGCTAGCCTCGCATGCTGATAGTGGAGAGTCAAGAGTCTCACTGTATGTTTGTGTTATATGTGCCCACTCCTGAAAGCAGCAAGTTGGTATGCCTTTTTGTTGACGAGGTGCGTTTTGGTGCGGTGTGGCCTCGATAATGACGAAGGCAGTTACAGTTATGCACGTGGCCGTGGGCCATGGGCATCGCAGAGTTTCTCCCGGCTATCCAAGGTTTATTGTTTTTTTCAGTACTATTAGACAGGCGAAAGGCCCGTCTTTGTAGCCATTATTTTTGGCGTTGCCACAACTCAGCCGATGCAAGACCAACACCAACAACAACAATCGAAAGACGGCAGTGCTGTTTGTTATTATTTTTATTCCCCGAATTCAACGGCCAGGCTCAATACCACCGACGATCAGCGGTGTACCCGCGCTATTGGACGAGTGGTGGGTATAAGAGCTCACCATGGTGCAACGTAACAGGGCGACCCTCCATGCAGGGCGTACCTATCCACCGCACGAGGTTTTCATCTCTCGTGCATGCTACCAGATCTTCAAGGTGGAAAACCATCCAAGCAGTCGTAGGTGCGGTTTGTGCATTAATAAAGTACTCCAGCTACTAGTTTATTCCGGTCTGGAGGGAAGCAAGGCCGTTACAAACAGCTCAGTCAGATTGCACAAGCAAACAGGAAACAGACGCTGGTAGAGGCAAGTCGCGGAGGATGCAGTGAAATGGCAGTTGCCAATGAGGCAGTGGGGACGGGGTGGTGATATTCAGAGCGAGTGCACTATGGCTAAACGGTGACTGAGCGTAGGTGTGAGCTATCATGTCAAGAAGAAGCGTGCCGCGATGTCTGTGTTTATTGGGCTGTGGAGCAATTAATTGCATGGATTTAATGTACATACATCGGCGTATAATTCACTATAGCAGTGAGAGAAAGCCGACTTCGGTTTCGTTTTTGTCAGTCAGAGTTCAGCCGACAGCACCAGTCTTAGACAGAGCTGGTAGAGTAATCCGGGGCAGGGGTTTGACTAGAACGATGTATAAGTTGGTTTGGAAAAAAAGCAAACAGCCATGCCGGTAACACAACATGCTTAGATCAAGCAAGCGTTTAAGTCCAACAGTCCAACAAGGTATGATAGCCAGATCGTTTACTTGTTCAATAACTATCGTCGCTATACTCGAAAGAGTTCAGCGACAGCACCAGTCTTAGACAGAGCTGGTAGAGTAATCCGGGGCAGGGGTTTGACTAGAACGATGTATAAGTTGGTTTGGAAAAAAAGCAAACAGCCATGCCGGTAACACAACATGCTTAGATCAAGCAAGCGTTTAAGTCCAACAGTCCAACAAGGTATGATAGCCAGATCGTTTACTTGTTCAATAACTATCGTCGCTATACTCGAATGTGTACTGGACCCATATAGGAGGTCGGGGGTAGTTGGGTTTTCAGTAGGACGGCAGCAATTTCAAAGGTAAGGAATTTGCCCACTGACTGAGAAAAAGTACGATGATGCGTGATGTTTCGCAGGTGCTCAGGAAGGTTGTTCCAGATGCGAGCGAGTAAACAAGAAAGAAGTAGTGGCGTATGTTTGTACGAGCTGGGGTGGGACATTAAAGGCTTGCGGGAGTTACGGAATCGGTAGCGAGGACGTGAGTTTGCGTTTGGTTTAGCCTCTGCTATAAAGATATCTTTGTGCACCAGGCGGTGTAGGGGAGTTAGACCGATCTTAAACGTCCTGAGCCCTAGTGGATGGGGGCGTAGGTTTTGACAGCGGGAACGGTAAGAGAGAGGGGTTGAGTGGAGAAATGGGCGTTGGGCGCTTTCGAGTGCGAGCTCAAAACTTTGGGTATAAAGGGAGGAGAATACAGAACAGAATTTGACGATCAGTTGTACATGCAGCCTAAAAATTGCAACCATTTTGTCTGGAAGGTGAAAGGAGCGCAGTATTGAAAAAACGGAGTCTGCGTGCTCGGGAAACCTGGTACTGCATCTAGTGAGAAAAGTTAAAGGTACAGGGGTATCTGAGGCCAAGATATCTGATATCCGTGAAATGAGTGATAGGTTTTCCATTTACTGTGAGAGCATCAGCCGGGACGGAGTAGAGGGAGGAGCCCTTATTCTGACACTGCCATTTTGATCATACCCGACTGCACGCAAATCATCTGTTAGAAATAATTATTGTTATCATTTCCTGAATCGGCATTTAGTCTAGGCGCATAGACACTGCTTCTGAAGGTTGAATTTGTCACTACTGACCAGTTGATCTTGTGATGATTCTCCCACAAATCCGCTAACCCTATCGGTATTTTGAGCGGTAACCTAGCCATCCTGGAGTCATCTGCCCATAAGCACAGCTAACATCCGAAATGTGCCAAAAGGGTAGTCGCTGGGTACAACATATCGTACCGGGATATGTGAAGCCGTGAGGATTCCGGGGTTGTCTCTTGCAAGTTACCACTGGTCGACTTCTCAAAGATAAACTCGCAGAATGGCTAACTCGTCCAGGGCAAAGAACCCCAACTTACTGATCAACATCATGGTTTATTCCTTGTGAATTGCGTGCCTCCTGGAGAGCCCTGTTTGTTTTTGGGAGAGGCTTGAAAGCGTGTTTTTCCAATTTGCGGGAAGAGGCGAATAGGCGGTAGACCCGTAATTGAGGGCATGGTCGTTGTTTTTATCCTAGTATGTTCCCCGAGGTCTTGACAAGGGTCTGATTTCGGCTACCATTTTGAAGTATGCGTGAAGTAGCTTCATCCCACCTCAAAATTACACAAAAAGTACTGGAATCATTTGCAACCAGTGGACCATTCGAAGCAATACTTTCCACTTCTGGTTCCTGACAAACTGCCATCATTTAGAGTCTGGCATAAACGGCTAACTAATATAGAGTTACGCATTCTGCTACCTCAACAGTGGGGTTGGACAAGCCATCGGGAAAAATTATGGAGTATGCCACAGATGATTTACCGCACCAGTATTTTTCAAAGTCATTAGAGTACCACCGAGTTTGTAATAACTCAATCATAACAGGTTATTTTGGGAGTAACCGACTGCTATCATCAAAAGGAGGGTTACCAGGTGTAGAACGGTGGACGCACATAATATTCTTTCGCTCCCTATAATAGCTCTATGTAGAGCTTCATAACAGGTGTTGAAGTACTCAAAGAGTTCTGACACAAGGGATTTGCGGAAAAGCATCCGCGATTACGAATGCTCGTGGTCGGATTTAAGACGGCGAGTCTTCAGTGGTAACGGATTTTTCACCATACGCGCGGTGATTTGTTTCGTAAGTCACGATCTGCGCGACAAGCGAATGAACGGATTGTGCGTTCGGTGGATCTAGAGGCATTGTTCTGACCTCCTCTTTAGGGGTAGGTAGAAGCTGGTGCCACTTTTCTTGTCAGCACCAGAAAACAGACGGCTTGTTTGATTTTGGTGAACCAGGGTGCACCCCCGTGCATGATTGGCATGAGGGCCATGACCCTTGCACAATTTACGGTGGTGTACACCAGCGCGAGCCATCGCGGGTTGAGGGACACAGTTGATGGTGACGAGACTAAGAAGTGGTAGGGTTTCCCGTACTGCGCTGCGCTTGATTCTAAACGGAGTTCTATAGTCAGATTGACGAATGAGCGCAACTAGGTAAAAGGCGGCACAGCAAATAGTTTAGTTCGTCAAATTTTGTGTTCTTTTATTATCGAATTTATTTTTGCACGACACCCGCGTAGGTTTCTAGCTCTTTAATCACGGATTCACGGATTCACGGATTGATACACAGGATCGAGGCTTTTGCCCAAGTTTCCCGGGTCGGTTTTGTTCTTGTCGGTCAGTGGCTGTCGTTCACCTGAAAGGCACAAGTGAAAAAAGGGTGTAGCACTGCTCTTTATGTTCTCAGCGCGGGGCAGTATGCTCGCCAGCGCGAGGATTCGCATAAATAAATGTCTAATAGTGCTTTAAATTGGGTTCGAGAAGGAGCGTGTACAACCGTCGGAGGAAGGTCATTCCACGCAGCTACTAACCGAAATGAAAAAAAGTTTTGTCTAACGGATGTGTGTGCCCTGAGCTTGAAGATTTTCCTACTATGTCCCCGCCGGGTGTTTGCTGGGTAAACGGTAAAAAACCTGTTTGCCAAGCTTTGTTCAAACAAGGCGTAGGTAAGAATTAGGTCCCCTCGGAGGCGACGGCACTCCAGGGGAAAGAGATCAAGCGTCACGAGGTATGCTCGCCAGCGCGAGGATTCGCATAAATAAATGTCTAATAGTGCTTTAAATTGGGTTCGAGAAGGAGCGTGTACAACCGTCGGAGGAAGGTCATTCCACGCAGCTACTACCCGAAATGAAAAAAAGTTTTGTCTAATGAATGTGTGCCCTGAGCTTGGAGATTTTCTTACTATGTCCCCGCCGGGTGTTTGCTGGGTCAACGGTAAAAAACCTGTGTGCCAAGCTTTGTTCAAACAGGGCGTAAGTAAGAATTAGGTCCCCTCGGAGGCGACGGTACTCCAGGGGATGTAGGGTCCTACTGCCTCAAGCCCTAGTGAGTTTGCAAACATCAGCTCGTAGAAAATGGTGAGGTTATTATTTAGTTATCACTAGTGAAATCATTACCTAATTATGGTTGTCTGAAGCAGCTCCAGAACAAGTAGATGTGTGGAACGGTCCTTTTTGGTTAACTAAGACACATTGCGCAGGAAATCTTTTCTAGGATCGTCATCATAATAGCCCAGACATCCAGATGTAGCGGCGCCAAAATTGCTAGTATTAGAATTTTTCTATCAAGACGGCTGTATGCCCCCGTCCCTATTCCCTGCCTTCAAAGGTACTTTAGTTGATAACATTTACTTATTCTCCATGCTAAATTCCTCGGAAATTATTACTGGGTTGTAGGATTTTTATAAATCTTTTTGGCTCAATTCGAACCATCATCCATCCTAGCTGTCAGCCCATTGGCTTCATGGCGGTTGTCGATTTTGTCGTCTTTTTGGTTCACAGTCATACCCCCTTGTACAAAACTCAAGAAAACCACCCGTAAATTTATTCGAAACATAGCTACTTGTTGTCTACACTAAAGAAAAAAGTTATCACGGCGTCATCTGCTAAGTGGTAAAGTTCAGTTCTTCTCTTCTCAATGTGGGATCCGTACTTACGTAAAAAGAATAACAGACCGGTCACACATCAATGTCGATAATTGTGTAAAACAAAAAGAACATGCTTATCATGCTTCATTTTTGGTTTGACAGAATCCCAGAACGTCTTGTGATACCACTATCTGGAACGCAACAGAGGAGTAGCAGAAACGATTCATTCAGCTACAAAAGTTGCGCTGCAATGAGCAATTTTCTCTAGAGATAACCACACCTACATTTTAGTCCGTTCTCCGAGAAATACATTGACTTTCCCTCTTGCCTCCTGTTGCATAGGGGCTTAACTTTTAAAATAATCCAAGCGTAATCCCACAAGTCAATCGTGGCGAATATTTACGTCATTTTTGCGTGTTAACGTCCGGAATACACAAAATAAATGGTTATTCGTGCTCTTCGCTTTATGTTTTTTACGTGCGATAACAACCAACATTTCCCTCTGTCGTGTCCGTTGGCATGGCCGTTAGTCAACCGCCTGACTGAGGTTGCGCCCTATTTAGAAGTCCGCCTTTTGGATATTTCTTTTTGGTGCCTGGCTTGGCGAACTAATGAGCAGATTTTGCCAAACATTATGAACGTCTGTTTTCATTATATACCAAAGCTCCATGCATTACCAACCACATTTCGGTCCACCAATTTATTCGAAATGGACATTTTCCCTTCAATTTTTAATTAGTATCGCAACCAAACTCTGGTACCACAACCGACTAATCTTATGAACCTTCGGCCCCCTGCCAATGCGTCATCAGTTACATGTTCACTCTTAGTGACAACACAATGCCTTTGTACACTGAAGCGAGAGGAGTTTAAGTAGTGAGAATAAATAGCAGTAATAATTTGGGAAACGTCTTTACCTGAATACAGAAAATCGTGCCGAAATGCATTTTGCCGAATCTCCAAACCCCTTTTGCACCGCAGTTTTTCTGCTCAGGCAAGCTATTAGCCACATTTCCAGAGATGGGCTATTAGTGGTCAAAGAAGTTTTCTTTCATGGGGCTTGCGTAAATTCCTGTATCTTCCAGCAACCAGTAACGCTGAAAGGTGTGCAAAAACAACACAGCTGTGTCGGCAATTTCGTGAGGTCGATCAAGACGCGTTATCTGTTGATCTGAATGGTCCGCCAGAACAGCCATCGGGTTCGCAAACGCTATTGCTTTTTTCATCTATCTGCACACACTTAGCAAGAGAGAACTCCAGCAGTTTCATTTAAACCCGGCCTATTTTGGACCCCGAAATGGCCTATCCGAATGCAATCAAACGACAACCAAAGTGAGCCAAAACTTTTTGGTTGTCAGAAAGCTCTGCCACAAAATGCGGCTGAACCTGAAAGGTGGGAACAGCGTGGCATATCAATCCACTGACACAAAGGTGATCTGGGTAGAAAGTGTTTAGAGGAAAGTTACAATTTCATTTAAAGAACTAAGGGTGACCGAATAAAAAGAATCAACCAAAATAACAGTGTTCATTCCAAGCTGGTGGGTGTCATATTATCAGGTATACTCATGGTGGTAGTGTCGAAATAAAAGCATGACACCTAGGATTTACGGGTACTCATGATTGCGCAGTCAAACGACTTGTATGTATGCCCAAACAAGCACGATCTAAATGCCATGAACAAAGATATCAAGGAAAAATTATTACGGGCATTCCAACTTTTGAGGAACGATCAACCTGAAGCAAGATCAGTTACAAGTTAAAGATGGCGGTCAATTATAAAATTAGAAGGCAAATATGAGGCATCCCTGCTGGCACGTGATAAGGAAACTGCGATTTGCGAAAAGTGAAGAACGAGAACAACGTACATTGTGATCCAATCGGTTTATATAAAATAAAACTGAAAAACACAGATGATATTCCTTGGCCTTGGACAGCTGGGTTTGCGGCCAGGGTCACGAAAATCGTAATTAAGGATGTATTGGGAAAGCCTAAGGCAGGGGTAGATATAAGCTGAAATATCACGGTCGCAGCGTACCGTGAAACGGTATGAACTCACTGGTGTCTCCACTGGGACGCAGTCGGGGGCAAAATGTTCCCTGGGGGAGTGAGTTGACGCTGATTCACGAGGCAGAACGTGAACTGTGAGGGAAAAATCGGCCTTGTAGGGAGCACAAAATAAAAGTCCAGCGGAAATTAAGGCAGATTAGGGTGGGCTCATTGCATCACTCTGCTGAGGTCAGGTGAAGAATTTGTTCGTAGTTGCGGATAAAACAAACGTGTGGACAAGAGGACATAAACATTAATAGAGACGGAATAGGTGCAAGAATTCACAAACCCTCCATCAGACTCCACCGGGGTTGTAGGCGCAGTACTTCAAATATTTGCAAGCGTCTTGAATCCCACGGTCAAGTCTCACTTTCCGGTGAAACACTACATGGATGAAAAAGGTACGTACACGTCTGCAACCCCTTTTGCTCCGGAACACACATTCATTTTTTTCGATACCTCATAATCAACATCCTGGGACAGTCTGAAATTGTTCCAGCACATCCAATCTGATCAGCTAAGAAGGAACTTCCCCCCAAATTTCTCTCACTCTGAGCAGAGTATCCAGGCCGAAGGATCCGATTCTACTCCCACTGTCTGTGACCATGACCTCGCTTTCCCCATCAAACCTTTCATTTTTGCTTTACAACACTCCCTTTTATAAAACACTCTAGTTTTAGTCGATCCCAAAGCTTAAATCACAGAAAACCCGCTGAGGCTCACTAATAAAATCGGTGGGGCCCTTGTCATTCCTTTTTCTTTTGCAGGTGTGCGATCTGAATCAGGAGCCTAAAAAACTGAGTCCAGGAGCGTTTTTCTTCACGTGCGAAACCACTGAGCCTGATAGTACTCAAACTGTCGTGGATGGCAGTCAGTCTCTGAAGATAACGGTCCTCCGTGCCTGACTACGGACTTAGGTACAGGATCAAAGTACTTTGTCAAGTCTCCCCTGTTGGGTTGTTTATTGTCATCCCGCGATTTCATTTCAACTTGAAGGCACGAGCAAAAACGATGGCTGGGTAGCCCTTTAAGTCATCACCATTGGACAATAAGCTTGACAGCGAAAACTCACTTGGGAAGGCATCATAAAGCAACTTGGGCCGTATCCAAGATACAGCGATAACAAACACCGAGGCAAGTTATCGTACGTAGCAACTTTTCTAAACGATAAAAACACTGTATATCACAATGGTGTCCCTTAATATTGAAAGGCTTCATGCCATGTCTTAGCAGCGCGTTAGTAGTTTTGAAGGAAAACTTATTTGCCTTGGTTGAGCAAGACGAATGAAGCGTCCTGGTAACCAAATGAGGGGGTGATGTTTTCTAGACGTGTCCCAATATCACTGGATCTAAAGACATTGACCGCACTTGTGGCGACTTTTCGGACTAACAGTGCGGTGTATGTTCGTTTGAAGCCCAGGCAGGCAACTTGTTTGGCGTATTCTAGAAGGGATTTTATGCGGGCGTCCAAACTTTCTGGAAGTCCTCGCTGATAATGTAGGTGGGGACATCCAATTATCTGAAAAACAAGGCTGTTGGACCAATTTCTGTGATGAAGTTAGAGGGATATATTTGAGGTGCCGAATACCTAAGTCCTTTTTGAAATCAAGCCTTACGATGCCTTCCGCTTCACTTTCATCATCCAGGACAAGGATATTTGATAAATCCTCTTTGAATGACATGTACAAATTTTGTTGTCCATGGAATGTGCATGTTCAGTAGACGCTGCTTGCGGCATCGACATCCAGTTGAACTGAACCGACGGGAAATTGAAGATTGCGGATCGTTCATAAAGAGCAAACATAGAGTTAACAGCATAGAACTTAGGAGCTGCACGTCGGCGGCCTGGAACAAAAAGATGAAAAGCTACAGGATGGAACCTTGAGCGTAGCCTGTATTGACCATCGCAGGATGTAAGCAGGCCGATTCAGCTTTCACAAACATCATTTTATCTATGAAGATGCCTGTGTTCGATGTAGAGCTTTCCAGTTAATCCAATGTGTTTGTGGTTTCTTAAGAAGTAAGAGATGCGAAAGGCATCCGAGTGCTCCTGAGAAATCGAAATAAGAACCAAGGCGCCGGCCTCTCGTTTTTATTTGTGTTAGGTTGACCATGAACATGGGAATATTCGTCGCACTGGAGCGGTCCGGGGGAATTCATATTTTACGAGGGGGTGTAACGCTACTGAGGCGATTAAACTAGCTGTCTACGAAGTGTATCTCGTCATTTTACATCGTAACGCATTGATGCTAATAAGTTTTCAGCCGACGAGCGTTGGGCAGTCACCCGATTTAAAGATTTGCTTGACCTTTGTTCCTTTCGGGTCGGAAGGTCCTCTGCCTCCGACAGGTAACTGATAATAAGATGGGTGAAAATGCTAAACCAGGTGGACCAACGTTTATTTAAGGCCCCTTGAACGTGCTTCATTTGGCTTCAATGCCTCGTGTGGGTCTCTTGTGCTTCCTGTTTCAGAGTTCCCCTTTGAATCCTCTCCAGCTATCTTTAATTAGGGACGTTCTGAACGTTGTTTGCAAAAGACATTGAATCCCTGTTTGTAAATTTCGGTTTGTTAGGCTGCGCCCCGGCCATCGTATGAAGAAGAGTGTACCATCCCGTCGAACTAAGCGAAGCAGAAGCTTGGACTATTTATTTCAGATTGCGGTTCCTGGCCCAGTAGTAGATAAATCTACAGATCAGTGCACAGTTCTTGCGATGTACTAGAGGAGCTTAAATTACCACCTGGTTAACTGAGCGTCCAACATCGGTAGCAACCAGATTAAGAAGGAATGATAGCCGGCCAGCTCTTCATTTGGTGGATGAGTCAATACGCTGAGTTCGGACCCCTCGCTCCTCAAAAAGATTTGCCGCAGATACTAATGTCCACAAGAGCCGATGTGCGGAAACCCCATGCACAGGGCTGGGAGCGGTAAAGGTCATCTCCTAGCAAAAGAAGTAAAAGGTGTAAGCTGATGAAAATCGCAACACACCAGTATGCGGCTCTGTTAGGAACGGCACCAAATACCGATTTTTCCGATTTCGCTAGCGTGATTCTTGGATTAACAGCCGCAGATAATCACCCCGTATTCTTCTGCAGGTTCACCAGCGAGACTGCAGCTTTCTTGATTGTAGGGCCCGAGAGCCCGATTGCTTGGTGTCACCCAACGAGCTTTGGATGGGATACTCCAAATATGTCTTCGTAATGGAAACTTTGCCGTCAGTTTCCGCCTGAGCCATCACGTGCTACTTGTTTACATCCATAAAAGCCGCACAAAGGGACGTCGGCTTGACTCAGATTGGTCCGATTAGAAGGAAAATCTGCATTGCGCTTCCGATTGAGAGAGTGGGTCCGGTCTCACTGTTGCTACGGGTAGAGTGGTGTTGACGCCGTGAGGAGGGCTAGACGGTCTTTATGTTTCGCAACCCTTCAGCCTCATACACCCACACTGTCCCAAGAACAAGAGAGTATGGCACAATATTTCACATTTAAGTCCAACAAACCCATTTTTCATCCACATTTGGTGATGATTTCGGTGAGTAGAATCTCGACAAAGAAGGGCTTCCGGCTGTCAAAATTTTTCACTTGCAGCCCATACGTGTGTGCGAAAATTCAAACCAACCGACAGCGATTTCGTTGGCCGGTGGAAGAATACTGAATTAAATTTCCACGATAGGACAACGAAACGAGAGTCAAAGAACGCTAGAGTGCTCAACGGCAAAATATACGAATATATGAAAGGGCTTGGCGTCAAAATCACCTCGATGATCCGTAACTCCCTGTCATCTGGTGGCAAGTTTCAAAAAGCCTCTACTTTCAAGTGTGAACTGAATAAAAAATGCTGAACTGACCTTGAAACCTCATTATGGCCTTGGGGCCCGGCACGCTCTTCGAGTCCTCTGATTTGTAATTGAGATGACAGCGGTGGAGAAACCCGTGTGGGATGATGTGGAGGTAAAATCATATTTGCGACGGACGGTTGTCGTTTCTAGGAAGAGGTAATTGAAGAAGTGATGCGAATGTCAAATGACGAGTTAGTTAATCGAGGTCGCTTGCTGGATGCGGAAATTCGAGTAATATCTTTTCTTCCCTGACTTACTCCATTAGTTCATGAAATCGGAGCTGCATCACGTGGATCATGAAATCAAAATGAAACAGGCGAAGGTAAAGGAGAGCAAAAGTAAAATAAAGATGAACAAAGCCCTTCCTTATTTGGTTGCAAATGTTGTAGAGGTGAGTGCGTGGTTTCACTTGTGCTTCATATCTCAGTTGTTGGATGTTTCCCCTCAAGACCAAGAACGAGAAGATGGCGCCAACGTTGACTTGGATTCACTGCGGAAAGGAAAGTGTGCTGTAATCAAGACGAGCACCAGGCAGACCTATTTTCTCCCTGTGATCGGGCTGGTTCCGGCTGAAGAGCTGAAACCCGGGGACCTTGTTGGAGTCAACAAAGATTCCTATCTCATTCTCGAAAAACTCCCTCCCGAATTCGACTCACGCGTAAAGGCAATGGAAGTTGATGAACGTCCAACAGAAAGGTACAGTGATATTGGGGGTCTCGACAAGCAGATTCAGGTGAGCTATTCGCTTGGCTTTGCTAACGTAGCCTTTAGGAACTAATTGAGGCTGTTGTCTTGCCGATGACTCATAAGGACCGCTTTGAAGCCATCGGCATCCAACCACCAAAGGGCGTACTGCTTTACGGACCGCCCGGAACAGGGAAGACTTTATTGGCCCGCGCCTGCGCAGCCCAGACAAAGTCAACCTTCTTGAAGCTTGCTGGACCGCAGTTAGTCCAGATGTTTATCGGTGATGGTGCTAAGCTTGTTCGTGATGCTTTTCAGTTGGCGAAAGAGAAGGAACCTTCGATACTATTCATTGATGAATTGGACGCGATAGGTATGCCTTTAAGAAATATGGACGGATGTCTTTTCACGATCCGCTGTTTTTACGCCATCCATAAGGTTTCATGGATACCTCAAGCTTGATGTTTGACCCTAGTCTGAAGGCCAGCGGGCTTGAGTTTGACGTCGCGTTCTAGACGTAAGTACCACGAACACTAGGTTACCTTTCACGGCGTCATATTAGGTCGGATGCAGGCGATTATCAAACAAGGTTTTTAATGTTCCTTACAATGCTTAATGGGGATTTCTCCAGCTTCATCGTTGCTGCTGCTGCAGTCTGCGGGAGAGTTCTCGTTGATGGACTTTTGCTCCATCGGTCTGACGCCCTAATAATCAGAATCGTTACTTTGCCACCCCCTGATGCTACAGCGTATGTAGACGACGGTGGCAATTGCGCTAACGCTGCTAGTTTCTAGCAAGATTGTCTGACTGGTTGAACCTGTAGATGCTGGGAGTGGCATGCCTTCCTTCCTCACTAGATCATCCACACGGGCTTGCTTCAAATAAGTTGCAGTGGCTGCTCAGCCATGGCTGTGACCAGCACTGTCGTGGTACAGAAGCATCAGGATCCCTATCCATGTTGCTCCATTTGAAACTACGTTGGAATACGAGGAGCATGAGCCTAAACGTGTCCATAGAATGGTAACAAAAATTGGTCGAGTGGACAACGGGAATCACGAATGACGGCGGAAAACGTCCCGGGCAGAAGTTCAGCGAATAGTTTGTTGGGAGATTTCCTGGTAAATTGGGCTAGTAGATCGTATGGTTGTGAACAGGCTAATATGCATAGAGACGCTGTTCAAGTCTTGATCAGTTCACTGGATAGACGGACGCCGCTTTTCAGCTGACATGATGGATGTTCTCTTTTAAAAATGCTCTCCATGTTTCGGAGAGTTTGATCATCATTCAGTGTGGGAACCGTCTTGGATAATGGCCTGAAGAAAATTTGGCTATCATAGGGTTTTCCGTGTGGTACGTTATTCATACAACGAGCAACTTTGGCTACTATTTCGTGGCTTTTCCGACAACCTCTGATCAATACAGCCTAAATGACCATGCATGCGCTACTCACTCCAATTAACAGAAGCCTGCGAATAGTTCGACATGCCAGCGACTTCTCAAAGGGACGAAAAATACTACTGAAGAAGGTGCGCTTCTGGTGTGCGAAATGGCTCAGTAGTTAGAGCGCGAATTTACTGACCGGAAGGTCCGTGGTTCGAACCCGACCTATGCATGTCGAATTCCCCTGTTTGGGCTTGGACAACCTAGCGGTATTCTAGCCCTTGTGCCTCCGGGAAGCATGGCAGCTAGGCGCTAAAAAAGGGTTACGGCTGAACGATTTTTTTCGATTTTCTGGTGTGCCGCATTAGCAATGTTGTGACTACTTCGATAGTTGTATTGGGTGTGACGGAAGTGTCCCTGGTAAAGACTGCACTAATCGCAGGGCGGAATCAGGTTCCCTATTTTGCATCATTTGTGGCGCAAAAATGCATGTCATTGGGCTCTGAGAGTCGCGTGTACCAGGATGCGGAAAGCGTTGTACTGTAAGATGTGGTGTATTCGGACAGATTGTTGGCTGTCTTCAGGTTTTTAATCATTGATGTCTCAGACGTCTTGTCGTCAACGAATTCGTAGCGTGGTAATCAGAAACGGCTATTTGGTTGTGCAGAAGGGATTTCAGTTGTGGAAAACGTCCAACACAGTCAGATGCGGTAGCTCGGCCACGTGCTACACATGCCGAAACATTGTCTATCGAGACGAGTTTTTCTCCGTACCTTATTCAAAATGCCGGATGGCATGGCAGTTAGGCAGAGCAATCTCGCCCCCTGCGTTGTGAATGTTAAGTGAGCTCAAGATGACTCCGGGGCTAGCGCGTGAGCTTACTATTCGGAAGGTCCATTTTTCGAACCCAATCCGGATGTCTCGATTGCTCATCTATTCCAGCAACCTGGTAGTATCTCAGTTTTCGTGCTTCCCTCAAGTGGCTTGATAGCGAGTCACACAAGGGGTGTTACAGCTGAACGACTGTTTATTATTTATAAACTCTAAGTTGTAAGCAGCTTTCATAAGAACTCAAGCTAGTCTATCTTGTAGTACGGCTCTTACTGACCTGACGACAACACACAGGAGCATTGTGCTGGCTCGCTAGTGTACCTCAGTTGTGATATGTATTGACTATCATGAGCCGGCTGTTAAAAGTGGAACTTGCCATCACCCACCGTCACGAAGAGACTGGACCTTAACTTGCCATCACCGTCACGAAGAGACTGGACCTTACCGTGGTGTGACGGTTTGCGCACCTCAGCGATCCATTGAGCTATATTGGAGAGTGTGTGTCC
>NW_008751678.1:1942713-1954285 GCF_000715545.1 Opisthorchis viverrini
CCCGATTCGGAGTGGCGTAAACAGAGAGGTGGCCAACCCATGACCTGGCAGAGGAGTATGAAGGAGATGACGAAACGCTTGGGTGCTGTCGGTGCTACTCGCCTTCCAGGATGGAGACCGCGTGATCCTTACTGTGCCTGGTTGGAGACACTACAAGATATGGCTGGCACCCGATGTCAGTGGCGTTCTTGTTGTCAGTTTCTATCCAGATTGCCTGAGTGAATGTCTGGAGGTGTAGGCACCTCGGAATGATTGTGTTAAGCTAGCACTACGTCCCTTCCCCGTCCACCTTTATTCTTTTCTTTACAATAAGGCTTTCAAATAAGTCATGGCTGTACAGCAGTGAAGCATTGGTGTTGAGCACTGATGTCACGCTGTCGTTGATGATGGTGATGACTGATCACTGATAGAAACTGTTGTAAGATACCTGAATTTTCTCTGGCCATTTGTATGTATCGGCAGCTGCTCATTATCCTAATCTCCTACCACAATCGTGGGGACAATTTGGGGTCTACGGTCACGCAAGAATACTGCATGGCGTGAACAGTTCCTTCGGGCTTGATTACAATGGCTGGTAAGATGATTGAGGTGCATATGGCGTGTGCTGTATTGAATATTCGTGCTCAGAATACTTTGTGCCTGTTTAGGGCGATCAGTTATTGGTTTGGAATCGTATGACCCAAAAGCTCCCAACTGACCCTTACAGTCTCTTCCACGTGATCTTCACTAAGTCCTTAGTGACTCACCAACAACGAATTCTCCGATATGCTGCAAGTAATAGTCAGCCTAAAGATGTTTATTGGATGTTCCTCGTTATGTACATGAATGGTGACGAATTGGCCTTGGTGACTTTCTCATTCAGGTCTAATGATAGTGGTTTCCAATGTATCGTGAAAGTTTCCCGGTGAGTAGTGTCATTTTGTGAGGATAGAGATTCGTTTAGAGGCTCCCCTTTTTGGAGATGGATTACGGACAGTGAGTCGCCTTCGGGTATTCTCAACCTCTCCTGCCAGAGTGTGGTGAAATTCTTTATTCTGATCATAAAGTACTGCCCAGCTATTCGAACATCTTTAACATTTCTAAATGGCACGTGATGGCAGTGCGAATGTTCATGCTGATCACTGGCTTTTGGATGTGGGTCGTTAGTACCGACCAGTTATTGTGCTGTCTATCTGGATTCTGAACATCAAAACAGGAGGCACTTTTAATTTTCCTTCTGTTACCCGAGTTCGTCGTGTCCCACTCTTATCACAACGCGAATGCCATGTTGCTCAAAGCCGAGACTAAACTATAGTTCAAGCCAAGTCAAGCCAACTCTTATCTCTTGATAGTGCGTTATAATCATTGGTGAGTTGTTTCACATCACTGTCGACTGGCAAATTTGAGGTGGTTTCAGGGGCTATTATCGCAACACCAATCTGCTGGAGAATTCTGTATGGTTTTGGTGCCCCCCCACCGAAGAGAACTTTGGAGGAAAAATTTTCCTGGAGGAATTTGTTCAGAGTTACCCTTTTAGGCGGTTTACGGACGTAGGTTTAGAAATGAAGGTATTGTTTAGTTATGTTCTGTGAAACGTGCTACATTACTCGTCTTGTTGGTATCCAGTTTGACATTTCAGATTTTCATTTTCGGTTTCTTCACCATTCAGGTACTAAGCGTTTTGACAGCGAGCGTGCTGGTGACCGAGAAGTACAGCGAACTATGCTAGAACTACTCAATCAGTTGGATGGCTTTCAACCCAACCACAATATTAAGGTAATTGCTGCCACAAACAGGGTGGATATCCTCGATCCTGCATTGCTTCGAAGCGGTCGGCTGGACAGAAAAATTGAATTTCCTGCTCCAAACGAGGAAGCACGAGCTCGAATTATGCAAATCCATTCGAGGAAAATGAATGTCAAGTAATCGCTTGCCTAATTTGACGCCATATGAGCTCATTTTTGTTTACAGTAAAGATGTAAATTTCGAGGAGCTAGCTCGCTGTACAGATGACTTCAATGGGGCGCAGTGCAAGGCAGTATGCGTGGAAGCAGTAGGTTTTATTTGTTAATATCATTGTTGTAAGCCCTATTGTTGCGACATTTATGTTTGACTGGCTATGCTGCATGTAGTCATCGACCCCTGGAAATCCTGCAGTGCAGTGGCTTTTATGTAAGACCGAAGGGCCTGTGACCTCGATCTACAAGTATGGATGACCATAGATAGTGCTGACCACTGTGTTTACGTTTTTTCGCTCTTGCTGGTCACTTCAAACTATAGGATTGGGTACTACTGTGTGTGGCTTACATTGAGCATCCGAATACTCTCTGTCTGGTGTGTCTGCAAACTGATGTGAAGAGGGTAGTGTCGTGTTTATTTTACGGACTGTGACTATCTAACGAAGTGGACACAATCACACGGATTAATCTGTATCCGTGTCTAATTTGGGTGGGTGTTCAACATCACTCACAAGTCACACTCACGGCGCATTATGGTCCGCGAGCGTTGCACACTGATTGGTTTTGGGCAACTTTCGTGTAAGAGCACCGGCTTTTAGCACTGAAACCTGCGGTTTGTAATTAACCTTGGCATTATGGTTGCTGTTTCTAGCGCTTCAACGTATGATGGCAAATACGCTGTCTGTCTGAATGGCGACCACGCAATGACATCTTGTCGCTTCCTGTCAGTTTGACTTTCTGACATCTGAATATTTGGCTTAATTTGTCATGCGTACGGTCTCTGAACATGCTTCTAATAATCCAAGGGCTGGAACGGGAAACTGCGGAATGCTGCATGTATATTGGAAGTCGCATTGGTTCCGACGGTGTTGTTACGGATGAATTGAATGCACGAATCTCAGTGGTCAGAACTGCTTCTGCAAATCTGCGCTGCTTGTGGCGTCCACAGAGCATATAGATGAGTTTCGAAGGACGCGTATATCAGGTTAGTGTGCGGGTATGAGACTTTGCTACTTCGATTCAAGGATCTGAAACATCTTCAGGTCTTTGACCACCGATATCTCAGGACTATGGCTGGAGTCGGCTGAAACCAACGAATCCGGAAGGAGGTGATCAGGAGGCAGGTTTTGGATGAATCAGACGGTACTTCACTTAACAAATGCATCCCGCACTGCAAGCTAAGGTGACTGGGTCAAATTAGCATACCGAATTACCACCTGTCGGTTGTCAACGGCAAATGGTTAGAGTTCTGACGAACAGTCTCGTGGTACTTCATGTTGGGGCTTGGTAAATGCGTGACGAACTGCTCTGACCAACCATCGCTGCCTTGTGGTTAGGCTTTTGAGCCAAAGGCTTTGGTTGCCAACACTACTCGTCCTCCCGTATAGGTGCGGGCACCCTGGCACAACCATTAATTTCACACTTACAAATAATCTCGTGCCACTTCAGCTGTTGCGTGGTGACATCAGCTCGGTCTCCTCTTTTACTGCGTACAGCAGGGCGGGTATGCGAAGACGGGCTACTGATGACGCCTTCCGTTTTGTCTTTCACATGTTCGTTGATTTCCACTCACCCACTGGCTGCATTATTTTTCGTTAACTCGGCCGCCACGTCCACAGACATTTCGAAATCATCCTTCAAAATACAGAGCTCAGTTCATCTGGTAGCCTTCAACGTTTGCGCTCTGAAACAGGTTGGACAGTGGACTGCTTCTGGATGTACGCTGGACTCGCTTTCTGTTGTTGTGTGCTGTCTGTCTGTCTGAAACAAGTACATTTGTTGGACTGACCTTCCCATGGATTTCTGCTCGCTTCTAGTTGCGCACCTCTGGTGATCCAGAAGCCGCTGATGTTGTTTCTGCTGGGGTTGGCATTGTTCTAAACCACCGAGCTGAAGGTTGTCTGCTTTGGTAGTTGCCCTTTGATAATCGCCTCTACAGTTCGTTTGGTAACGTCTTGACAGTATCCTGTAAACGCGTCGATGAACGCTGCCTTTTCATTGTATCTGCTTACACCTCTAAAGACAATTTAACGACGCTTTGAGTGCTTAAGAGCCCAGATATTTTTATGGCTGATAGGGCTATAAATGTGTAAGCGAGTAGACTTAGCGCTGCTGGGGCTCCATCGGGTGATCATCGTGGACTGAAATCGAGATGCACGACGGACGCCTGCTGCAGTTATTTGCTAACCATAGACTACTTCTACGTTACATTGAATTGCGAGAAAACCGAAGCACTTGGTCTTATTTTGCTCCCCGCATGTGAGCCAACCTTCAGCAGAGATAGAACACATCACCGTTAGCTGTAGGTGGCACAAGTCAATTACTGATTAGCACTAACTCTGAAACACATGGATTCGGATTACGCACTTGTTTGTTGCTGCTTCGCGTCTCCTTTTTCTGGGGCATGTGAGATGTGCACCTCACCTGTGTATTCACAAGCCTTCATAACAAGTTCAACAAGTCTACCAGACTCACCTAAGTTCCTTTCGGACAACACGCCTTTTGGTGTTGACTTACTGGAATGTATCGTTCGCAACCAAGCTAGATGTTGGACGGTCCGTCTGTGGAACGGTTCAACCAGTGGATCCTGGTACTGGACCTCGAACGACTTGAGGCTCGGACATATATTGCTCCTGATTGAGATTACAAAACAGCTTGACAAACTGTCCGTCGTCAGGTGAACGCAGCACCTCCCCGGATCGAAAAGCGTAGTGGATCCCGATAGTCGGAGAGACAGGAAGTGAGAAATTTGGAGATTGTGCCTAAATTGTTCCAGCTAATACATATAACGGGTCCAAAGAAGCTTCCGGTGAGCGAAACAATTGATAACAACGGATGGCCTATCTGTGAAAAAGAGAAGCACTTGAATCATTGGGTTGAACATGTTCAACAATAATTTAACTGGCCACCTGAAGTTGTTCAGCCGGGTTTCCGACCCGCAACGCACCCCCAGATAGTGAACTTGGAGCCCCATTGGCTTCGGAAATAAGCGAATGCTTTCTGTCCCTCAGGCGTTGCCGAGCTGATGGTCTTGACGAACTCTCACCCGCTTTGTTCACAGATGAAGGTGACATCCTCAACCGGTTTTTGTGTGTAGACTAATTGGAGGGAGTTAATAGTGGTGCAATTTTTCGAAATGGATGCTCACAGCTTGGCAGTCACAGAGGAATTAGCTTGACTCCCGTTGTACCTATACTCTTCGCGATGCTTATTCTACGTCGACTTACGAAGGCACTTGGAGGCAACACCCAAGAACTGCATCCAGAACTCCGACCGGTAAAGGACTATGTGGACCACATCTCCACACTTCGTCAGTGCAACGACAGGCTTATAGGCGCCCTAAAAGCTTGGTGATACTCAATAGTGCGTTCAGTCCTTTTAAGCTGTTACTTCTCGGCACGCTTGTCCAATAGGGTATGCCCCAGGAGTCCGTGATAGTCGTCCATTTCTGTATTCACATACTTGTGGGCATGTGGTGTATATGGAGCTCTTCAACCGTTCGCTTACAAAGATTCGTGTCCGACAACGTCATCCACTTGCTCCATTTTGAATTCCATCGTTCATAAGATGAGCATACACTGGTGGGTCTCCGAAACCCCGGTATTCAGATTTCTGCGAGCGAGATGTTTGTCAACCTGGAATATGCAGACGGCTTTCTGATTTTCGAAAGGGGCTTAAGAAGCGCATGACTTCCTGGTAAGGCCGACCGCGGTCATCTAATCCTTTAGCATTTTCTTACTCACAGTGCAAAGTTATGATACAGGCCATACGGTCTGAACATACCCCTAAGAATTCAAGGTCTGGCATCGGAAGCTCTGGAATGCCACGTGTTTTTCGGAAGTCGCATTAGTTCCAGTGGTAGTGTGTCGGATAAAGTGAGCGCACGAATCTCGGTGACCAGAATTGCTTTTGCCATTTGGCGCCACAGGGCACATTGACTGGTCTCCTTGAGGCCATATCAGACTACAGTATTGTCGTTTGGCCGCGAGACTTGCTCACTTCAGGCGGAGGATCTGACCAACTATCTCACAGCTCTAACTAAACCAAACTGGACGAAGTATCCACGACTTGGTTAGGAAACGAGCGTCCGGTGAAGAAGCAGACACTTTAATTGAGGATTGCATTCAGTACTTCAAGGTATGATAATCATCATCATTAGCTGTAGAGACGGTTTATTCTTCGTACGGTAGCTCTGGTCCTAGTAGTTTTTGTCGCTGATGATTTGGGCAAGTGGGATAGGTGGCTATGCATTGGAGGCCGTAGCTGATGTAATTGACGCGTGATCACTGGAGTTTTAGTAGACCTTTCAGTGGGAAGATCTGTAGGGAATTGACCATTGGAAGCAACCGCTTAGATGCGCAAGCGCCATCGAGGGCGCGATGGAACCCTGCATGACAATGTCTCTAACCATTGATATATCCTCTCTCGGGGTCCCCATCCAAGGAGACGACAATGATCAGTGCAGCTGAGTTGGCCAGTAATGGTTTCATGCTTCGCTGCGAAGTCATTGTTGGGCCTCCCCTGGCTCCTTTCGATCCTTCGCTTGGTTGTCCGAAAGGGTCCTTTTGTGGAAGTCGGCCGATTGACATACGGAGCATGTAATTAAACTAGCGCAACCACAGCATTGGAAACTCGACCCTTGATGAATAGGCTGATGTCACGCCTACGCCAATGGTGATACAAGTCCACGAAAACTGCTCTGGCTTTCCCAAACCGGATGAAAATATCCTATTGAGCACCAGGTTATGGTTAGAGTCCAATCCAGCCCTGAAGGAGCTCGTTACACCTTGCAGGTGCGAAGTGCATGCCAAACCTTGAGGCAGAATTATTTAGATTATTTAATATTGTTTGTTTACCATGGTGTCAGATCCAAGAAGAGCTATGTCGTTTGCGTACTCGATATCTGTGAGCGGACTACACAGGAGCCCTTCGACCCCACAGACATTAGAGGCTGATAGTGAGTCTTCCATAATCGTATCAATGACGAAATCGAAGAGAAAAGGTGAAAGAGAAGGCTTTTCCTGGCATCACTTGATATGGTAAACTCAGGCGAGGGCTTTCCATAGACATTCACACGTCCGCGAGAATTGGTTTACAGCATCTTAAGGAAACGAGGACCGAGAATTTATGCGGGAAATGTTTGTCCCACAGACAGTGTCATAGTGCCCAACGGTCTAAAGAGTTCAGGTTAAGGAACACTGCCACTTTTGGATGATAGAAGCAGTTTCACTGTTCCAGAATCTGTCGGAGGGTGAAAATGTGATCGACGCATCCTCTTGCATGGTGGAACTCAGCTTGGTTTTCGCAGAGCTACCTCTCTCTGTGTTCAGCCAATCGTCGAAGGATAAAACCAGAGAGCCCTCAATGCCACAGTGGTTTCCACGCAACGTCAGCGTACTTTTTTGGAGATAGGGATAACTGTCGACATGCCTAATTCCGCAGGCGTATTCTCTTCGTACTATATGGTACCAATAAGCTTTGCCAGATGGGTCACCAGGGATTTTCCGCCTTTGGAGAGGGCTGGATAGAGACCATCCGATCCTGGTGCCTTCTCATGTTTCAGTATGGCTATTTCGTATCTTCTTTCTTCCGAAGGACGATCAGGGTTTACACTCCATTCACCCGTGTGCATTATCTCCAGAGGCTGTGTTTCAGGAGGCCAGCTGAACCGTTTTTCTAAGTGTTCGGCCCATCATTCGACGTATTTGCGAGTGAATTAGTAAGCCATCTTCACTTATCGTTTCGCTGACCGTTGCTTTCCTAGGGTCAGTCGATCGTATCAGTTGATATAGGGCACGGTTGTTTCCCGTAGCAAAGGCCTCTCTCTCGAGCTTTCGGTGTCCACTAGAGCTGTCGGTCTTCTCTTAGACTCTTCACTATTCGGCGTTTGAGGGATTTGAGTGCGCCGTCGAACTCGTTGCCTGCTGGTATAGCTTTCCTGGCATCAATCAGGGATAGCGATCTCGATGACATTCAGCGGTCTTGTGATCAAATTGGAGAAGTCGGACAGATAGATTCTGTTGAGCTATGGTAGTCCTTCGAAAATGGGATGCTTCTTGCTGACTTGCGAGGGCTTGAGGGGAAACAACTGTCCTGTGTGCATGCACCATCGCGTGATTGGAATCAATTTGTATGCATCAGAAGGAATGGCACCCGAATTTTAGTTCCCCACTGGTGGCTGGTGGTTACGTGATCCAACTGGGTCCGCGGTTTATTGGTAGTTTATGGCTGCCAGGTTACGCGATGTAAATGTTTATGCTGAAACGGTTGGTGATCACACACAATTGGAAGAGCTGCTCTCCGTTATCTGTGAGACGAGCATCGACTCCGAAGCGACCACTCAAATGCGATTCTAAGGAGCTCATATGGTCGAATTTTTTTTTCTTGACGAAGGAGCTCGGATAGCTCTCGATAGAAATTATCCTTCTCAGCATCAGAAGTGCATTCCGTTGGGGCTTCAATGGATACCTGAAACACAGTCGCCTCAGTGCCGTCCCCGTACGCACTCGTACTCGAAATACTAATCACCCTTTGTTCATATTTTCTGCCTATCCAGCAACAACTCTAGCGTAAAATATCGTCACTCAACGTGACAAATACTCTACCCTGAATCGTCACCAGCGAGGTGGTGAGATCTCGGTGAAGTTTGACGACCACACTTCGGAAGATTTGGAACGAAAACAGAATATCAGTGGAATAGAGCTTCTCGGCTGTCATCCTTCCGGTTTTCAAAAGCGGTGCAATAATTTCACGCGAAAACCTTCGTGGCATCGGCCTTGTAGCCATGACATCTAAAGCTATCTCTGGTATTTCGCACAAGTCGATCGGTTATCTCGAGAGATCCATGAAATCAAGTTGGGTTTCGCCTAATGCATCAATTATACCCTAACATTGAGACAACGATTGTTTTTCTGGATCTGAAAGTTGCTTTTGACTGTCGATCAGTGGTATGCCTTCCAAACTTACATTTCTTATGAGATCACCATATGTGAACTCCTGTGAACGGATACCAGTATACATTAAGTTTTCGCTTCAGTCCACCATTTCCGGTTGGCGAGACAAGGGGGCTCTCACCTTTGCTCTTCAACTTTGTTATTGATGTGCTGCTTGAAATTTCTCTGCCACACTCTGAAACCTCGGTTTAGAAATGCTCCCGTGAAGTTCCCTCACGGACAGACTATGCTTACGATATTGCTCTCAGATCCTTCAACAACGCAGGCCATTTTAAGCAAACCGAACACTGCCGCACGATTTGGCATGCGCTTCACACCTGCAAAATGCAAAGTGCTGTTGCAAGGCTGGGTGGGACCAAACCCAAATGTCATGCCTGCATACGAGCCAAACAATGTGGTAGATAAATTTGTTCACCTCGGCAGTTGTATAAGCTCCGGTAGGCAGGCTGTAGATAAGATTATTCCGCTAGTCGGGAAGGCCAGGGCCGATACCTATAGCGCCGATGTGACGCCAGTGTCTCTGTTAAGGACAGAGTTTACACTGCTGCAGTGTGCTCCATACGGATCAGTAACTTAGATTCTACGCACAGAATGCATACGAAGGCTCTCAGTGTTTGACCATCGGTGTCTAGGATGCACTGGTCGGGTCTGATGGGAATATCGGATTGGTAGTGCCGAGGTACAGCAGATGTTCCTAGGAGGAAGGAACTCTTCTGTGATAGGTGTATTATTCACGCTTCATAGGCCAGGCTGGTTGGGACATGTATTCCGCACTGTAGAAGGCCGTCTGCCTCGCACAGCTTTTTTTCGTCCAGCCGTGTGCTGAGTGGGAGAGACCGTTGGACGTCAACCCAAACGAAGTTTAATATTGATAGGGAGGCGTCGTGAAACCAACAAGCTGAAAGAATAGAGTCGGATAGCGCAGTGGGAAATGCACAAGAACTGTTGCAGCTAATCCGTAAAACATGACCCAGGACACCGTCTGATAGTGAACCGATCAAACATAATTTCAGGAATCTGATTGGATTGATAAGCAGAATATTTTCAACAGTAGTTTAGTTGGTAATCGGGTTCCATAGTGATGTAACCTTGCTTGTAATAGGTCCTTGCCCTTCTTCCTTTCTCTACTACTTACCAAGCCTCCTTTCTCATGATGTTACGACATTCAAGCATTATTGTTAATTTTTGGTGTGTTGCTGTCAATGATATACGTTGGAGAACGCTACTACCGTTTCCGAAGTTCATGTGGTCGGCATACATCGAATGAGACTCTTCTCTCTTTTTATCGAATATCCTCCTGTAATCTTTCCACATTCATCGCCTGCATTTACTTTTTATGTTTGTGACCATGCCCTTCACAATATAAACGATAGTAGAATCCCCTTTTTAACCGATTATTTCAAGGTTTTTGCTTTTTCATTTTTCTCCTCCGTTCACTACGGAATAGTAATCTTTGGCATCCATCCATTTTCTACAAAGGACTCACTGCTCGCTTTATGCGTAACTCCGGACTTTGGGCCGACGTTTGTACTCCTGGGTTTATTATATACACCGAACTTGGGTCTTTGAGTCTAGTATTTAACTCATTTATATGCTTTATTTTCCTCAGGGTATGATTGCACTTCGACGCAGTGCTTCTGAAATCACACACGAAGATTACATGGATGCGATTTTGGAGGTTCAAGCCAAGAAGAAGACTAATTTGAATTATTACGCTTAGCGAGTTTCGGTCGACCGGTGCAGTCCTCTGATCCGGTGGCTGTGCTCCAATCTGTCATCTCATGTTATTCGCTGCTCGTTACTGATGCAGCACGAAAACACCGTTACTTCTCCCTTACTCATCCCTGCAAATAAACTTCCCGTATCATTTGTCAAGTTTGTTTTAAGTTTAGAAACCACGGGGAGGGTTGTGTGGGAACCATATAATCTTATACCTTTTTGGTTTTGCCGTCACTCCTCACTGTCTCGGCTCCTAAAATAGATAGTTTTTCGAAGGGATAAGCCGTTTCTAACGAGTTCGAGCTATTTGCCCCACTAGACATTGTGTGAATTAAGACTTCCATGGGCCGAGCACTTCGAAGAGCAGTTCAGCTGGCCTCATGCAACACAACCAGTGGAGGTAATGCATACGGGCGAATGGAATGTAAACCTTGATCGCCCTTCAGAAGAAATAGGGTACGAAATAGCCGTACTGAAGCGTGAAAAGGCACCAGGACCGGACGGTCTGTATCCAGCCCCCTTCAAAGAAGGCGGAAAATCCCTGGTGACCCACCTGACAAAGCTTATTGGTGCTATATGGGACGAAGAGAAAGTGCCTGCAGAATAAGGCATGTCGATGGTTATACCCATCTTCAAAAAGGGTACACGGACGCTATGTGAAAACCACCGTGGCACCAGTTTGTATAGCTGTGGCATCGAAGGTGCTCTCTGGCCATATCCTTCGAAGGTTGACTGAACACAGGGAGAGGCAGATCCGTGAAAACCGAGCTGGGTTCCGTCCTGCAAGAGGCTGCATCGATCATATCTTCACCCTCCGACAGATTCTGGAACAGCGACACTGCTCCCAGCAACCAGCAATGGTTGTTTTTCTTGATCTGAAAGCTGCCTTTGACTCTGTGGACCGCCAAGCACTATGGCAGTGTCTGTGGAGCAAAGGTGTCCCTCATAAATTCTTGAACCTCA
>NW_008751678.1:1954766-1988325 GCF_000715545.1 Opisthorchis viverrini
ACGCCAAAAGATCTTCAGTGTTTGACCATCGATGTCTTCGGTGCATTGCCCGAATCTGGTGGGAACCCCGGATCAGCAATGCTGAAGTACGTCGAATGGTATTCGGGAGAAATAACTCACCCTCGATAAATGAACTGATCACACTGCACAGGTTGCGTTGGCTTGGCCACGTGCTGCGTATGCCAGTCGATTGACTTCCTCGAGGGGCTCTTTTCGCCCAACCATATGAAGGGTGGAAGAGAGCCAGAGGCGGTCAAACAATGACTTGGCAGCGAAGTATGAAAGCCAGTACCAGCAAACTCAGCTGCGCTGGTCACTGCCGTCTTCCTGGATGGGGACACCGAGACGGGCCACATCAATGGCTAGAGACATTATCAGACATGGCCCAGTCGCGCCCTCAATGGCGCTCGTGCATCAAAGCTATTGCCTTCAATGCATAGCTTCTTTTTCAACCCCCTTCACTTGACAGCCCACTGACAGTGCTGGATTTATGCACTAATTTACCAGCTCGCGCGTGCAATGCGCAGCTACCTACCCCCTCCCCCCAAATCATCGGTGAACGAAACTGAACGAATCAGAGAAAAAAAGAACTGCGATGTGGCTTGGCACACACGGGGCAACCCTTAGCTAGAACCATCCAAAAGAATACATAAAATCTAACTCTGGAAGGCACGGCTTAGGTTGCGATTATTCGGGACATGAGTCATGAGAACCTCATTACTTCTTTCTAAAATAGCATTCCACGCATCACGTGTATTGGATGATAACACTAGAATGATAACTCTAGAAAGGGTACAACACAATGCAGCCATCCATTTCAATGCTAATGAACGAAGAATTTGGGGTTTTTGATATTTGAATAGGTTATGGTGCGCATCGGACGTTATTCGGGGGTCAGCTTGCGGAGGATTGACTAAGTGAATCTACCAATGTAATATACGATCGAGAAATGTTTTGCAAGACCACAGCACCTTGCTAAGTGAGGGCCTGAGTACAAATCAGCGAGTGCGTTCCGATAGCCCAGTGCAGTAATACAAGAACTAAACGAACGTCCTTCAATATCAGATAGTGGCTACAGATCTTGTCAAAGTAGCACCAAGTACTGTTGTTCGAAACAACAAAACATTGACCAATCATTAGTATCTTACCAAAGCCTGGACAAACAAACACTAAACAATAGCATGAACTAAACTGCTTACCAAAAGATGGGTGTGTTCTTGTAACACTACAGATTCGATCGCAGACAAATCCACTGCTTCAGGCGATAATTTCCGTGGATACCAGTTCGAATGGTAATGCATTAAGACCTGCCTGAAGTAATGGACTTCAGAACCCAAACATGCATCCCACTAAAGAAACTCGCTGCCAGGCGATTAAAAATGTCCATGACTGAACACCTACTGGAGGTACCCACAACATGGCTTTTATCTGCATGGCACATGGCTACTACAACTCTCCATTCCTGTAAAGACCACAGTTCAGATGAAATCGCCTGTGTTTATTCCCTTTAAAGTTCATCACCGTTGGATCTCTGTAAGAATCCCCACAACTAGTGTGACAAAATTCTCCTTGGGCGGTGGTGCTACGTGAACCGAAAATTGCGCTGGGCGAGTCGACGAGCTACATCGTTGAAGCTGTCGGGCAAAACTAGCGCATCATTCGAAGAGCGAATATGGCCACTGTTTACTCGAACGTCCTGAGGACTTTGTGACATACTCCCATATCTAATGCGTGTTCATTTAATTATTGTATGACTCTAACAAGAGAGAAATACATTCTTTCTTTGGGGCGGGTCATTCAAAATAAATAAAAAAATAATCACCCCAGGAAAGAATAAGAACTGTTCAGATGGGAATGATGTGGAGCTTAAATAATACGGAGGCTGTTGTTGTAGGCTTGTGTTTGGGAGACGTAAACAGTTTTTGTACTGGGATCACATATGTTAGCCAGAATGGACTAAATTTAGAACTTGTCAACGCGTTCGTAACTCTCATCTATTGCCCTTGATAAATACGTTGCTCTACCTGGATCTTTTGCAACGTCAGGACTTTTTCTACGTGACAGCATGCAATGAACAAATCCAAGGGTGATAATATTAATGGTGATGTTTGGAAAACCCCGATAAGTTTCACGCAAAACGAAACAAATGTGACTATCTCGAGAGCTTTGTTTCGTTGCCTACTGTGTTCCACATCCATGGACCGGAATCGCTCAATTGTAGCTCAACTTTTGATTTCAAACGTACTGTCGTCTCTAAAGAAGTTTTTCAGGTGATGTACCGATTCTCGGGAAAGCACTGGTTTGCGTGAACATCAGTACACTCTGTTGCCGAGGCGGTGTCCAACTTGGCCTGTGAGCGCAAAGGCAATCCGTAAAGACACTCAGGCTGAACTGCCAAACAGGACTTGCAAACTAGGACAGACTTTCGATTCTGTACTGGCTGACATTGGGCTTTGTTCTACCGCTTTTTTGTTGTGATTATTAGGCAAGTCACCGAGAAAAAAGTCTAGGTGGAATTATTCGTCGCATTCGAATTCAACTAGGACATAATGTTGACGGAAACTCGGAAACTGCACCTACTTGATAAGCCTCAGGAAAGGTGAAATCGGTCGTTGACTGTTGAAAAGTTTTCAGCAACCTTATGAGTAGCACGCTACGTCTAAATATTTGATGGAGTTTTTAACTCAAACTTACAGGTACTCATAAAAAGATTGGTTGTCATTTCGTTTCCGCGCAGAGTCGCGAAGTTTCTGCAAGCACTATTCCCACAACCAACACCGTCAGTAATTCGATTTGTCCACTTCCGGCCTGGACTCACAGCCACATATAATTACCGATCAAGTGCAACCCTGATTGGCCAAAATTACAGAATGTCAGCAGCAGACTGGACGAAACACCATTGTTTCCACCACATCAATTATCTTTATCATAACTTTGTGTACCACTCTATCAGGCAAGTGATAAGTAAAACATTGAATGTTTCTCGCCGAACTAGTTTTTCACAGCGGTTAAGTTGTAAGGCAGGCTACACCGCACTTTCACCCCATTTGCTTCCATTTTAGTCGTTTCCTCCGAAGAAGTTTCATTCTTGCGGTTTGTGTACCTTGATATTTCCATTCTTGTGAGTCAGTCGAGTATATTCTGAAGAGAGTCCTGCGCTCAGCTCACTGGTCTAAGTCCACCCGTTCGAATGTATCAACCAACTGGCAATTACAATGTCATCACTAAGGAAAAGCAAGATTAGTTATTCCATACAGTGTGTTCATCATTAAAGGGATCAACGACTCTTTATTCATATTTTGACTAATGCGGATATTTTACAGTATTTTCCTCCCTATAAGACATTTAATGCCGTCGTAACTCCGGCAGTGGAATTCTTGAGTAATTGATTATGAAAAATATTTTGTTGAGGACACAATTCATACACCGTTTTTATGCTGTACTATAGACCGAGTGCCAGATGACATCGAAGTCTTTCGACCTCTCGATTGTTAGTTTCTTATTGGTTGAAAGTGGAGTAAAGCTGTTGTAAGACAGGCGCAGCGGTTGACGATATTTATTCATACCTACTTGGCTTTGAGGAAGACGTAGCAACAGGTAGCTACCAGAAAACTAGGGTCTCGTAATACTGGGATATCCTGTGAAATGACAGCTGGTAGTCTATCTAACCCTGTCTGGAGATCCAGGTCAAGCTTTACATTTTTAATAGCTCAATGACGGTAAGTAGGCAGCTTCACAACCGTCGTATTCTTTTTGTTATACGCATGTTTTGGCGTCGTCCAGCTATCCCAATGTTCATACCTGGGATCAAGGCCTTGAATAACATACATGCCAGGCTGGTAAACTGTATCGGTGGAACAAGTCGAGTGGATGACAGTGGTGGTTATCATAATTTACAAAGGCTGAAATTGCACATTTTAGCTGCTAGGAAAAAGGTGTCTCAAAATTACTGGCCTTTTCGCATTGCTAATGTTCTAAAAAATAGTTGCTAGGATAGTGAAGTTCTGTGGATTGTTACACGAACTAACAGTTCTGAAGACATTCGTCAACCCCAAAAATGTGTCCACCCATAAAAGTATGTCGCGTCTGAGACACCTATTCTGTGGTTCTGTTTGTTTTCCAACCCGGACATTTAGTTTGTCTTTGTATGAATAGACCTAATCTGACCGCTATTTCGTTTTGACTTGCGTCGGCAAAACACATTCTCTACACTGGTTTCGGAAGACTTGCGGTTGAAAATATTACTGGTTGATATCAATATATCCTGATTGTGGTTTCATGGTTGTTCACCCGTGCATATACTAGCTGTCATTCAACAAATCCGTAGTTGTTAGATGGGACAAGTGAAAAGCCAACCAATCAACTGGAAGCGACAACAAAAACAGTCCTTATAGAATGTGAGTTCGGACAAGCAAGACAAAGATACTTGTAGGGCTTGAGGGACTGGATTTTGTTGGTATAGTTTCCTGTTGATTTTGCAGAGGCCTATGAAGCGTCATCATTCCCATAGATACTTGAATGGGGTGCCCTAGGAGTGGTGCTTTGTACTAGCTCTCAGAATATTGTATATCAAAATATGAATATCAAAATCAATACTGAATGTCAAAGCATAATCAAGGAATAACATAATTACTACCTCTACAAATAACGAGTTTTGAGGCTTCATCAATATTAGTATTAGTAGTTATTCCTGTAAAGAGGGGAATAGATAGGGAAAATAAAGACATTAGAGAAGAAAAGTTCCTTAAAAAGCGTGTAGCCAGCGTAGACCAATGCCCTCTGCTTGTAAAGACTGGCCACAGGATCTCTTGAGCAGTACATACGTGGACCAACTTGCGACTCAACTTTGCATGACTGATTTAGGCAAACTTTTTCTCCGCTGTTGGTTTAATTCTAGTCGACTAAAATATCAAACCGTACTGGGGAGCGAATTCACATATTAGATAGTGTTTCTGAGATGGAATTTAGAATTCAAAATTCTTTATCGGGGTATCAAGTGTACAAAGTCCGGGATGGTGATACTTGTGACATATCGGAAGTAGGTTGAAAAATGCTGGTGACACCAGGATCATAAGGGCATACGATAAAATGTCTGTGGTCATCTAGTGATGAGAATTCTGCAGAACCGTTTTTATCAAATTTCCACCTGAAAAGGAATAATTTACAGTGTCAGAAATGCCTGTCGGGTTCAGTACACTAAAAAAACGCGTCCTTGGGGCTGTGAATATCAACAGCTTTCCCGCTGGGATTCATCAGTCCCGTCATTAGCTGGACTAGCTGTGACAGTTTGAAGTACTTGTACTCAAATGTATATCTCCATTCCTGAATCAGACAATGGATCAATGATGACTGAAGAAGTCATTTCCAAAAATTGAGGATATTCCGTATGACGCAACTAAAACAAGGTGGACATCAACAAGACAATGGGACTCTGGGTCAAATTACCTCAATGGACTGGACACATCACTAAGTTACGGGTTGTCAAGCCCCCAAAATTGGCTGCGAACGGAGCACCCAAACGTTAGTTGTCCTACTGAAGCCCATCAAGAAAGCATTTTCAACCCACAGCGCAAAGGATAAACATTTCTTACAGTAAATCCATAATTGCGGCTACTTCGCTTGAGATAAGGGTCGATTTCCTGTGCCAGCGTATTCTGGTTCACCCTACTGGCGCAAAAACAGCAACTAACATGATCAGTCAGAATGAATCTGACCATGTGTGGTTCGCACTATTACAGTCAGTTAGGGGGACAATAGGGGGTGAGAAACAGCAGCATGATAACTCTCACGTGATGAGGAAAGCTCATGATTGGCCAATGACAACGGCAGAACCAATGATGACATTGTGATATCTTGACAACGTTAATCCGTCTGATTCGACCAGCGAAATTAACATTCACTCGAGCGTCTAGGAAGGATACGAACAAGAAGGGTCTGAAAGTGAGTTCGCCTGCTCCTATGTTTTCTTGCTTGAGAGAAAACGATTTGCATGATCCTGACGATATGACCTACTTTAGATAGACCTGGTCCTCGTATTTTAACAGAACTTTGCCCATTCATCGTGATGCTTTCAACTTATCTTGAATAAGATTCGAACTTTTCGGTACTCGTTGCTGCATTTACAATCTTGTGCAGAGTTCCATGAACCTGGGGCCGCCAGCCCTTCAGCATTTTATTGGGATCCCGAGAAACCTTTAGCAGTTCCTGTGAAGCAAATATATCCGCATTTGATGGCCCACTTTTAAAAACTCGAAGCGAACAAGAACAATTCGGCACCACATCAAGAGTCTCCGACTGTAGTAACCAATTTTAAGTAGTTACGCTCTTCAACCGAAGGTCATCCACTTGATATGCAAATAGGTCACAATCTGTGACCGACATTGTTAGGAAAAGTCGAGGGAATAAGGCAAATGGGTCCTTCAAGAGTGACAACTGAATGCTTAGGCCAAGTGCCGAAAATCTCCACGTGTATTACGCTTTGGGAGCGGGCAAAATCGCATGGAGTCTTATTACATTATAAGCCCGGACGAACACTATGAATACACCGGGACTGATTACCTGAATGAAACAGCTGGGCACCATATGACTGGAAATTGAAAAGTGCCAAGGAATGACAAATCGGAATCTTGGTCTCACTGGAATGGTTCTCAATAAGTAGTTATCCGTATGAACCATTATAGGCGTGAAAATGTTTACCACAAGTTTGCTGGGTTCTATATTGTGTACATTTAGCTATCAGCCCGCATGTGAGAATTCTTCGGGTGGATACAGTGATCAAGACAGAGGTACTCCTTCGAAATTTTGGCTAGAAAATTGTTCGGTTCACTCTACTAGAGACTGATGCATATGAAAGGACTTGCCTGCCCGTTCGAGGTAGCGACAGATGTATCCAATTGGGCAGACTAAATTTGATGCCAGTGTCAGCACAGTTGAACCCATATAAGTAGAGTTTTGCGTGTCTGAACCCAATTTTACGGATAGGGGAATTCGACTCAGACATTCTTACGTACAAACCGAATATTATATGCAATATCGACCACTCATCACCTTGAGTTAGGCAGTCTAGCAAAACGAACTGTACATCAGAAGATGTGATGTAACTAAGATGGGAGAAATTAGCACGGATCCTCATCTGACCATCGCATGACCTTGGCAGAGTCCACTGGAGGATCAACGGATTGAGTTATGCCTAATCGAAGACTTAGCGGTTGAACTCAACGTCCCCCACCTTTTGCCAGGAGTAAACATGAAAGATGGACAATTGATGATTGATGACCATTCGAAAAATGCGGCTGATATTGTAGTAAGAATGATTAAGACTGTATAAGACTAGTAAATGAGGCCAATTTACACCCACGAAGATAGCAATAATCTAGAGTTCACAGTCACAGAATTCCGCCATAATCTTCTGATCTACGGATGATAGAAAGAATTCTCGCAGACTGTAGTCAGGAAAATATCTTAATATCTCGAATATTGTCCCACAGGAACATGAGAATGCCTGTACGCATTATGTCCAGTGAGGAATACTACAGACAACACCATAAATCCCGCTAAAACAACTCTAGTTTTCAAGTCAGTGTAGAATGCAGTTAAAATACTCATCTTTGGTATCAACCGGTATAACGCGATAACAAATGATGCATGGATAATAGGACTTCTATCTGTGAGAACCGAAGAAATCGATGTGCGGAAAGTTTTCGTTAAATCACGGCGACGACCGAGGAGATGATTCCACAAGTCTTAACAAACGAATCACCCTGACAGAACTTGAAGGTTGGAACAGACAGCGTTCAGCGTTCCTTACTTTGGTTGTATCAGGTGTGGGGATTTCACATCCCGGTGCAGCTAAGGAAGTACATTAGTGGTGAGTTCTGACAAAAAGGAAATGCGAGTTTAGGGACTCCTTGCTTTGGCGTAGACGAAAGAGAGCGAAGTGACAAAAATTTGAGAGCATGAATACGCTGACCTATCCTAATTAATTCGGCCTAAAAATGGATTCCTTCCTAAAGGAAACACAATATTCTGGTTCTACAATCTGCACCATTGAAGCGATTGACAAAGTTACGAAAAAAACGGGGCGGACTTTTCACCTTTCTGTTCCCACTACCTTTCAACAGGGACAAACTTGTTCCAGAAATCGGTAAAGGCATACACACTTCGGTATTGAAGTTGACTTCTGTTTGGCTATGTTAAGCCAGGCAGTTGAAAAGCTAACTGCAGCTAACTCCAGCATAAGGTATAGCTGGAGATTGCCTCCTGTAGCCTTCCCTTGTTAGCCAACCGTGCCTGACTGAGTGCAGACAGATCTTTCCCGTAGCTTTTGGGTTCTTTTACAACAACAGCACTTTGTCTTTCAGGCCTATCTCTTCCAACTTTACCCAGGCAAGTCCTCGCTATCCTGTTAAGGTGAATAGCACGACCTTATCTCGATACCGCCAAATGGTACGATTTCTAGTGACACCAAGACCCGCTGTCATTCATCGGATTACTTGTCGGTGTCCTCTCTAAAATTTGGAAACCTAAGCAACTGCATTCTAGTCATTGCAGCCCACAGGATCGTTGCAGCACTGAAGTCCGACCACCACGAAAAGGTGCCAGCTTTAGATGGGGCTAGACAGTAATAAACTGTCAATAAATACTGCAGCCTATCTACCATAAAACCATGAAAATGGGTGCCTGATAAAGCATAGAATGGGAAAGGACGTAAACAAATAGTTTATTTTCCTTTATGTCTCCAGGGGAAACGAGCAGATAGAAAGTACCTACTCTGTGGAGCGACAAAGAGATAGACCCACCTCAACATCTATCTCAGTAAGACACCATTGTCATCGTCAGTGCATGTTACGAGCCTCAGTCAAAGTGAGCTCACAAAGCAGCGACAGGCAAACTGTAACTAGACAGTCCGACTAAGGTGTATCAGCACATCCTACAGGGAGTTGTGATGTACCGTGTTCTCTAGACTTTCCCACCACGTGCGCGGAAAATCCCAACCAGAAAGGCGGGATGACTACGCAGCGCTCAGTATGAAGATAAAAGCCTTCATTTTGCCGAGTAATGGCCTGTCTCTCGCCAGTCTTTCACCAAAGACACTTTGGGGTTGGAAACTGTATTTTTGGCAGACGGCATGTGGGTATGCCTAGTGCACGTTCCAACTACATTAGCATGATAAGTCACGCTTCTTGCTCTAGTGCTATACATCGCCAAGTACTCGTTTACGCAACAGTTCATTGCGAACACGATGCAGGCAGATAAGGCCTGCTATAGTGTGACGACACAAATGGTCAAGTGTTCGAATCTGCCTCATGTCTTCGGATCGAAGGGACCTAGTTTCACCGCCATAGAGTAAGACTGCTTTTACAGGTATTTTGTAGGCACGGCCTTTTGACATGATAGAAACTCATCTCCGCAAATTCGCAGATGTTGCTGCTAAACTGTTAGGATGTACACCATATTCTGTCACGGTATATTCACAGTCTATCCAGCTGCCCAGAAGCCTCAGAGCTACATAGGGAAGCCCAAAATGTCGGAGTAATACTTTTCACTGTGAAAGTGCAAAACCCATACTTAAACCAGAGGTCACATCTTAAACTCAACTTAGAATGGACCATGCGGATCTAAGGTTTTCAAGTAACAGGGGAACATCTTCCACATAGTCCAAGTCTACTAGTCTTGCTCTAGAAATAATTTCGATACCAAGAGATTCGATTCACTGAATTGTGCATTCCAGGATAAAACCGGTGAAAAAATTGAACAAGAAGGGCCAGAGAACAGCCTTGCCAAGCCCAACTAATCGTAGAAAAACTTCTGAATAGTCTGTTGTAGATGCTTATACGACCACAGTCGTCAGAGTGTAGAGCAGAAAACACAAAATTCAGGAGTATTTGTCTTTGGCCATTTATACATAAACGAACTATTTAAGGGGTCAAAAGTCAAGGAAGGCTGCGGTTATAGGCCGGCGACATGTATGGCACTGCTCAAGCACCTAACGTGATGTGAAGGTTGACTAATAAGCTCTCTATCCGGACGAAACTCTGCTTGCTGCTATCCGATTTACGTTTCACGTGACAGGGTTGGGCATCCTAATATTATTGGAACCAAGAGCCACAATATAATAGGCGCCCGGCTGATACCCTTGGTTAGAACAATGTAGCTTTTTTAGATAAGATTTAGGATCACTGATCAATCCCAGTTTATGGAATGCCTTTCTTCTTGCCACATAAGCTCAAACAATCTAGTTAAGGTAAAACAAAAAGATTCAACACTGTGGTGGGAACTCACCTGGCCCAGCAGCCTGACGACGTTTAAGAGCAGAAAGGCAAAGTAGTAATTTACCAGCTGAGCGAGGATCTGAGCTCAAAGACCAAGACACAAGTTGAGTGGGTGGAATGAAGCCGATGATCAACTAATATGCTGCTGAAAATATTCCGCCGAGCGATCTAAACTAGTTTACATTACATTAGATTTTCGGCAGTATCTTTTGTTAGCTCACTATCATATGGCGTCCTCGGTTCTGTTTCATAGATCGGCTATAACAGTTTCCGTGCATTTTCAACTGCACTTACCTCCTTCATTCCTTTATGTTGCTGGTTTAACGACGCCTCCATATCAACGTAAAACTTCGTATGAACTGACGTCTAACGGGTCACCTATTGAATTTTGTTGTCGTCCCGAGGCTGCGCAACATCTTGCATCAAAAACTGACAGCAATCTTTTCGAGATCTAGTGTATGAGCGATCGAAAGAAACATGCCAAGTTTCCAGCGTCACTTTGACGTCTGTTTTCTCTTTCCGGTTACGATCCTTCTTCTTAATAAACCGCTTTCAAAGAGTTACATAGTATGTCTGCATTCTTTCGTTCATCTTGTGGCTCGGAAGGCTTTGTGATGGCCACATGAAAAGTCCGCTTCTTAGGTTTATCCCGAAATTTCAGTGGAAATCTGGGTCAAATGATGGTATCATCCGAATCACTGTGTATTCCAGACTGATCGGGAGTCAAATGTTGAGCCTCGCCACCAGTGAAGGATTTAACTTCATGACTGTACAGCAGCAGAGTGATGTCAGATAGCACAACGGTGACCACTGAGTCTAAACAGCACTGCTGAGGAAAAACTGCTGATCATCACAGAAATGTAAAACACGTTCACCGTTAGTACTATGCCATAGGTCTAAAGCGAACTTGCCACAAGGTCACGACGCAGCTGAACGGAATCACCGTGCTTGAACATTAAAAGGTGAGATTGGCGCTATAGATGAACTCCTCTTGGTGGCTGAGCAGGTGGATGCTTCTCGACAGAAATATCTTTCATAGAATCAGAGCTAGATTTTGTTGGAGCACAGGCAGAAACTAAGAAGAAATGGCGATCACTATTTCAGCGGTTGCTAGTCCGTACGGGGAAGGACAGATGAAAGACACTGAGGAAACTATTTTCCAGGTATCTAATCAGTCAAGCAGGTCTCCTCTCGGGAGCTGGCAGCCACAACAACACCAGCGCAATCAGCCGCCTCAGCTGAGAGAGCACTCAAAGTTCACATTCAACACCTTCTGACCAGTGAACGTGTCATCAAGTACCTTACTTGGATCCTGTATTCGGTTTTCAAAAATTCAGCGAAATCAATCGATAATGTGTCAAGGGTTTGTATGTCAATTTGTTCAAGTATTCCAATCTAGAGACTAGCTTGCGACTCCAACGTGCTTGTGTACTGTTTCTCCAAACATGTTCACTCATAACTTAATTTTCATTAGAATCTTTTCGACTCTCTCCAACCTAGGTTAAATGTGGTCCAGTGTTTTCAGGCCCAAAAGAAACTTCAAGTGATTCTCGGAAACTGGTGGGTAGACATTCTGAACTGCACTTGACTAGTTTTGTGACTAGGGGTCTACAAAAATAACATATTTCACTGGATTGAACCTGTCAAAATTCACCCGAAATGCTCCAATACGTGAACTTCATTGGTGTCTATCGATTAGTGTGCTTAGTTCTGAGGTTTATCTAAACCAGCTATGAAAATGGTTCAACATGAGCTCATCTCACCATCAACTGAATATTGTCTTTTTCGCTGTTGTGGAAGGCGAGAAAAGCTACTCACTGCCGGATTTTCTGGATTTTCTCCTTCGTTCTTCCGCATACTGTAGAATATTAAGTAGCGAGTATGAGAATCAACCACCGGCTTCTATTCGGGACGCTTCTTCGGCTGGAAAGAACGGGAATAGAATACATCAAGTCGATTGGGAAAATGTATCACTGCGGTCTTTTCGAAGTGGTTCAAGGCTACAAAATTCACTATATGCGTGCGGGTTCCGGAGCACACAATCTGCTTCTCTTCCCAGGTCCAATGGGCAGCGTGATAACCGACTACTCCCTATTTCTGGACAGATTAGACAAGAAAACGTGAGTTACAGACTGTGTTACAAGAATGTAACAGGATCATGAACTGTTTTGGTTTTTAATTTGCCTGCTTTACTCTTTGACCTTAGTTGACGACTGGAACAGATGGTGAATAAGAAGTTGAGTGGCACTTAGAGTCCTCGGCTGTCAACCTGAGCAGACGTCTTCTGCGTTCAAACCAGCGTCTTCCTGAGTTTCCCGTCGTTTTTTCTATAAAAATGAAGCAAATATGAGGGAGCAGACGGGTTCCTACTGTTGGTCCAACAACTGGCCTTAGATGAATAGGTCGGCCTTAACACCGATGGTAAGCTCGTTAGTTCACATGATGAAATTAAATGACATAGGACAGGATACCGTGTGGGATCCAGTCTCGAAGTATAACCTCAGTAACAGTTACCTGGAACTTCCTCGTGAAATCCAAATTCTTGTGGAACACAGCAGATTTCCACCACCAAGTTGAGCATTGGTTTTGGTAGAAAAAATTCAATGTTAGTCTATCAGGCTTGCCTTGATCATGCCTGTTCGAAAAATAGTGAGTGGTTGGATAGTGAGTGGGGTTGGATGAGTTATATTCGCCCCTTATTCGTTCGACTGAGAAAAATTCTAAGTCTGGAAGTTCCTCCATCGAAGGCTGGAGGTTTGGTGTCAGACATTTGTTTCGGTCATTGGGTTTCTGGTTCAAAGGAATAAAGTGCTTCAAAAGTCCTGGGTAATTTGCCTTCGTTGAATGAAGCCACAGCAAACTCAGGATGAATCGCAAGTGTTTCTATGACTACAGCGCTAGTCTGAACCATTGCTGGAGTTGATCGAAAAGCAAGCGTCCTATCGGTTCTGCAATGTGAGACCGCCGCAGCTGCGAATGAACTGGATCATGCAGTTAGTGGTGTAATATACTTGGTGACAAAGGTATTAGCTTCTCTATGCTTGGATCCTTATTTGTCCAGCGTGATGAGTTCACCATTTCCTAATGAGCATACTGTATTTATTGTCGAAAAACGTATCATTTTTAATACTTGTGGCTTTTGGCTCCGTTGACCTCAACTAGCTTTTCAGAAAATCGATTTGGGTAGTTGTTTTCAGCAGTACACTTGAGAGTTGTTGTATTTTCTTAGTCAGTGTATCAGGCGTACGACTTTGTTTGGTTGTTTGATGAACGATGCGAATTAGAGGTTGCCTGATTTCCGAAAATTCCCATTTAGAATGGGGATAGACATGAACTTATGGAAGTGGTTTCACAAGAGGCTTTCTAAACCATACAATTTTAAAGGCTAGCATATCGATATTGAAGAAAATATGGTGAGCAAAACTGTCAAAGAAAGGAAAAGAGGTGGGGTTGGTTGTCTGTCTTCAAACATCAACTTGAAGTCAGGAATGGGAAGCTCTGGGGTTTTTAGTATAGGTTTTGTTGTTTGGGCTCAGTACCGGGCGTATGTGCTACCGCGGACCAAGGTAGTTCATTCACGAGATTGAAGCCTTTTTATAGATGAATTATCAGACCAAAGTATCGGTTGGTGATAGCCTTAGTCACTGAAACCATGAGACGCCTCCCCGACCTTCGTTGACTTGAAGTGCCAGGTAGTCGATGCAGAAACATTTACTGGGCACCGCGCCACGTTTGCTGTCCGCTAGGTGCTGCAACAAAGAGCTGGGTACTGTTCCCACAGAACCAGAAGCAAACCAATGTGGATTGTGTTGGAATATTCTTCCACGTAGTTGCGTCGTCGTTCGACCAATCCATTATGCTGTACAGCATCAGTATCAGGAGAAAAGTGATGTATTTTTGGCGTGAATAGATACTTTGTCTTGTGAACTAGATGTGTTGTGATAAGGGCAACTCTGCTCGGACTGGTGTAGGCCTGTTGCTCAGTAGATCGCAAGTGTATCACCATTAGACGAAGGACACTTGTTTTTTACTAGCGTTTTACCTTAAGAGTCGTGATGGTAGCCCATAAAATTATTGAAAAACGTGTGGTTTCCCAAGGCGCAGACTAGCACGTTTGACAGAAGATTATTTACTATGTTGGTAAGGCTGTGGATAAGGTTGCGTTTCTATCCTCATATGTTAATTGTGTTGAAATATGCAGACCATGTGAGCGTTCTGTACACAGAACGTCCCAGAGCACGATCACAATGCTGTTTCAGACCAAAATCTGGAAGGTGAAAAGAAATATTATCAAGTAGATTTGCGGGTGATCTTGCATTGTTAGAGACGAGAGAAAACTTGCTATTTGATTAACTTCGGTCCCATATCAGACCATTACTATTTTCACAAAGCACCTGAATGCCGTCACGAATTTGCCATGGCTTTATTTAGTGAAGCATGTGGAAGGGACCATTAGTTTTTCGGGTTTAAGTGAACCTTCCAGCACCTGCAAAATTTTCTCATGGCATGAACGAATACCTCGCACTGAGGAAGTTGCAAATTTGGAACTTCCTTCAGTCGGAGGAATAAGTCACAAACGCAATTCATAGAAATCCAAGGATCACAACCTCTTGGACAGGTACGCTCAAAGCAAAGCTGATAGACTGCCACAGGATTTTTGGTCAACACCATCGGACTAATTGGTGAAAATTCGTATTTTCGTGTAATATGAACCAACCTAGATCATTTAAAAACGACTGGATTCGAGTGGCTGGGTTTCTGATCACCAAACCGCGATACGTTAACGGTAAGTATGTCTTTTTGGAGTGCTTGACTTACTCTGGACAACGTTATTCTCCCAACAAATCCTTGTTTAACACAAAAACACACGCAATGGTGAGAAGCACAGATCATTCAATAAATGATCTGAACTAGTTTGCTGTCATATCGAGAGCTCCATCTTCTCCCCTTTGTCGGTTTGTTTTGACCAATAGACTGGTTCCCATAGTTTTTGCTAACCTTCACAACAGAGTGGCTTGAGAGGACCCTTCCGAGGACATGCTCCCATATCCTGCTTTGTCCTTACTTTTAACTTGCCACGAAAAAACTGAAGTTATGACAATAGCCTTTCCATCCGATAGACAGCTCGTGACATAGATCCACCAGAATATATTTAGAAATAGAAGCTGGTTCTCATTTTCACGTTCACACGAAAAAAACTGGGACAGCATTAATTCAAAGAAGGAAAGCAAGTTTTCAATCTAATTTCTGGTCACGTTAAACAACAACCGATAATCTATCATACACAAACTGAGTATAAATCCCTACCTGGTGAGACCTTCTGGATTTCAGAGTAGGGGTTGTGTTTACGTTCTATCGCAGAAGTATCCTCTAACGTGAGTTCTAAAGTATTCCTCATAGTTGTGTCATCGGTTTTTCGGCAGCCAATCATTCGACCGACGATGCAGCGGCGCATCCGAGTGACGTCTGTTCCGGAACAGTTCCGGCTCAGTAAAACTAGTTTCTTCAAAATGGCACGGGTAACTTTGGTGATAACTTTGGTAGATAAGGACCGAACACTAACTGAAGGTAAAGCTAAATTAGGAACGTCACTTCTGTCTAGAAATGCGAAAAGCTTACAAGTATTTCTCAAACAGGGTTCTATGAGTGTTATTGTCACGAGCTTAGGCGAATCTAACATAATGCCAGCAAAGTTACAATACGGGTCAACCGTTCTTTGAAGAGAATACAGACAATAAGTGAGCTGAGTTAAAATCAGTAGAATTCAGCTGGCAGAGGCAACACTGAAACGGAGGAATCCACAGCTTGCAGGCAATCACTTTTTCCATGAAAAGCGCCACATTGGGACACCTAATCGGTGCACACAAGTTTTCCAAAATGAATAGGTTCGTATTCGTATTGTTCAGCATAATGTTTCGCTTCGTCTGAGATCAAGCAGTGTTTCTATCTGCTCTCTAGTTGGAGGGCATCCATCGCATATTAGTGAGAATCGCAGCTTGTTACCATTGAGTATTGACCTTCGCTTGTTTCGTGTGTAAACTCTAGAAGCCGATCGCACAGATTTCTAAATTCCACGTCAATATATGTTAGGCTCGGTTTATTGGTTTGGACTTTGATGTTAGGGCTTAAAGACAGCGCTCCAGGTTGGGGTCAATCAGGGCAGATTCCGATCCTTCTCGTGATTTTTCAGGCTTGACGGGAGTTCACACTTACTTTCGACCTTTAGCTAATCGAAGTTATTTAGAACGGCATGATCCTTTGCTCCAGTCTTCTTTAATATGTCCGTGTTAAGTAACAGAGTGATAAAGTGTCCATAAGTGGCAAAATTTTCCTACGCGTTTCGATAAACGGGATAAGTTGGGCCCTCTGTCCTTCTGTAGGGGAAAGAGTGGGTTTTCCACTTTTTTTTATGTAACCAGCTAAGATAAAAAATCTTCCTGAAAAGTTCGGGGAAAAGCACAGTCAGAACCAACCGGTTTTTTTGCTGCAAAGGTGGGTCTCCACTTGGGAATGCAAACTATTGTTGAGCTGATTTACTTGACCATACCATGAAGAAAGTATTGTTGCGAGATAAGAACACTTAGTGCACTGCTTGTATCAGCATAAAATACAAGGATGTTTCTTATGCTTCACGCAGTTAGATATGCTACATGAAATTCCTCAGCAACTTATATGTAAATATGTTGATTTCAGTTTTACTGCAATTGGCTGGGATCCACCAGGCCAAGGAGGAAGTATACCTCCAACAGAGCGGTCGTGGTTGCAACAACCAGGGCGTCTTCAAGAGGATGCTCACTTGGCGCTTAGGCTGATGCGTCATCTGAATTTGGTGCCCTTCTCTCTCTTGGGTTGGGCTGAGGGGGCAATTACAGCCTTGATCACTGTGGCAAACTGCGAACCCAAAGGTAAGTTAGTCTGGTGTTGAAACCTTTTGCGATACCGTGAATTGTCCTTTAACTACCTCTCAACCCGAAGGGGTCCCGGCATTACCATATGTTCGCTGTTTACATACAGCAAACTTATATTTGGCAACTGTTAATAGCTACATTGTTCTCTGCAGAAGCGCTCAATCCGAGCACAGTCTCTCTGGAGAAATAGAGAGAGAAAATACTGTCAGGTTGGATAAGATAAATTGAGATGTCACGGGTGAATACGCACCACACACCTTTGTGTTCACAACTCGCGCATTATTACATGAGTGTATGGTATCTCCAGTTTCTCTCTTGGTGTCAGGTATGCTGAAATCTTTGTACGAGTTAAGTTTGCAAACTATTTTCTCCCTACGCTTGAGATATACTGGTCTGGCAGACGGGTCACTATCCATCGGAATTGCGGGTCGATTCCCGCAAGTAAAAACAAACACGGCAGAAGCCATTAGAAGAGATGAAATCACGATAATCAGTTTGCAACGAGACGCTGCTATCCACCACGTCATATGGGTTTCTTCAGAAAGCGGCTCAACATTAGCTGATCAACTCCTTAGATGAAAACCGCGCTCATGGAAAAGAATTCATGATGACGCATAAGTGGCGCTCAGCACTGGAGGTCAGTGTATCCTTACGCGAAACTGACTCGACTACTATGTGGGTATTGTATTTCCTTTTTGTTTGTCTCTCAGGTTTCGAGTTCACAGACATCAAGGCTCCCGGTGTAGATACATAATATTGGCTTTATCACAAGGAACTAGTGCATCAGACTGAACTTGACTGGGTAGCACACGCAAGTATGAAGTACGTTAAGTCCTCACTGCATGGAATTCATTTTAACCCAACCATGACTCATTTTAGGGAGAAAACACGGATCCTATGAATTCCTTCTATGCCACTACACGAGGTCAAGTTTCCGAAGCGGAACACTCCCATCATCGCAGGTGATTAGAATAATAACGCAGACCCCTCGGACAACAATACAACACTGGCATCAGTCAGCAATGAGATGATAGTGAACGGCTTCGTACTATTGTCAGCTACCATCTATTGAGGGTTACCAAACCACCATAGGAAACATTTACGGACTTGTTTGCACAATCAACATAAGCAAGATATTCAGATGGACACAGTGTAGCCCCGGGGTAAACCGAAACCAGTGTGCAAATGATAGTACTTGGCGGGTTTACTGACTTGGTTTCCAAATGATGAGTGAACAGCATACCGCCTAGACTAATTAATAGGGTTATGCTGGTGGTCCTCCCCTCGAACACCACCGACCTTTCCGACACATGGAGATTGGAAATGCTTGTTGTACTCGTTGCACTCTTGTCAACGTCCGGCCGACGATCAACCTGAATCAACTCCGGAAATCCTAAATCTTCAGAAAGATAAACATGACCCCAATCGGTTTTCCGGAAAATTCAAGCTTTCAGTGAGAAGCTACTTATTCGAAGTTAGTCGAGTAAACCATAGCTGATTATCAGTAAGCCCGTGCTATCCCGAAAGTATCTGCATAGTAAAAATGGGTATTGTCTCTCGAAGACAGAAGAACGGGTGCTCCCAAAAGACAATACGATTGTCTAGTATCACTATGGGCATCCATTCATAAATTAAACAAGTCGGTGTTTCAAGAAGGACCGAGATCAATACCAGACGGGCGTTCGTTTCCAGATCCTCCTGTCAAGCCGAAATTCATTGACGGATGGCCGCACAGAACAGACGGTGCCACATATGGTTCGCACTGAACCACGTTTACAATCCTTTGGATACTTTTTATCTGGTGTAAACTGGACGAAATAAGACCTAATGATCATCGCGTAAAACAGAAAACTCCGATAATATTGGTTGTTGTGGTAAGCCGTCCTGACTAATTTGTTCCGCCTTAGACAAGCTTCAAGTGATGGAACCTCTTATGGGATGTGACCGGTCAGTTTACACCCGAATAAGACATACCCAGGTGGACCAATGATTTCACTCACTAGCTAAACCAACAAACAACTGCAAAAAACAACCATTCAGGACGGCAGCAATTCTTGTGATGTGATTCACTGTAAGAAGATAAGACAGATGAGGTTATCAAGAATTTAAAAAATCAAGTCATTGAAAAGATGGGATACGCTCTCAGCTGTATCGCCACATTACAAGCTTCGTTGCGTTATATTCTTATATATACTTTTATACTTATATAATATATATATATATACTTATTTTGACAAACGGAATAAGTCTTATTACTTACCATCTAACAGAAGGGTCTACAAGAACCAAGGTGGGTCAGACTATCCATCGTGTTATCTCCAGACCACTTCTCAAACGTTGGGGACACGCACACATGGTCAAATCAAGGTGGTTCCTAAGGTATTCTGACCCCATGGAACCCCTGATACTAATACAGAGAACTCATTTGAGCTCGGTTTCTAAAATTCTATGGGACGTTTGAGTTCTTTGACAATTATTTTTGTAGGAGATAGTGCAAACAGATCTTTGAAACTGGTTGCCCCCATAAATGCCATTGCTCGAAAGCTCATGTATACGAACAGTAACAAGAACATTCACCGCAACAATCGTAAGAAGGCGTGGTTATCCATCACCGGCTGTTGGCTTTCGTTATGCAGTGGCTTGGGCGATGCAATCGGCGTCCTGTGGCCACCCAGGAGTTTACATCTTTGTTGAATACGCCGGCGACATTTCGCAAATAGAGGAAGATCCCAGTGGCCCTCGATCACATCAGTTATATGCTGGCTTTGTCGTCTTGCAAATCAACCTCAAAAGCACGGAACCCTTTAGAACACACACAAACCCCAAAATATTTTTCTCAACCGCTAGTGAACTGCCTGTGCGTGCCACCGCTTTTACGTGTGTCTAGCTGAACAATGATGAGTAATATAGAGGGAAGCAACGACTACGGAAGATATGTTCTAGGTGCTATCTGGTATCCCCAACTATTTAGTGAAATTTGCACGTTTCGCTTTCCGCTAAGGTTTAAGGCCAGTAAACGCTTATTACAAAACGAAGTAAAATGATATGTCTTTTTTTTACTGTTTACTAGAATTTCGCAAACTTGTTCTTTGGGCACATGAAGGAGCAATACCATGTGTAAAGGCTAACTTGATAGATCAGACTCAGGACCCTCATGCCTGGCCTTTAACATGCCGTGCGCCGTTGGAAGCGATGTACGATTCGAATTACCTCGCTGAGAACTGGACGCACTACACCTTGGCAAAAAATTTGGGCTATTTCTGGCGCGAGCTTGGCGATCCTGTGATTAAACGTCAACTGACAGAACAGTTTAGCACGAACAGCGGGCCATTGCTTCTTCTAATGCGTGCTCCCGGAAGGCTGAACGCTGAAGACTGGCTCACCTACATTCTTGCGCAAATGGACAATGTAAGAATCATCAATTGGATGAATCATGAAGAGGTCATTAGTTCCACTGAAAAATATACTTGCTGGGGGCCTCACCGAGCTGATCCAGATGAATTTCAAGCAATTGCAGAGCATTTTCTTCGATGTGGGCAGGTAAAAGAACCCTTGGAAAAATTGTAGACCCTTCTTCCTCCCTACTGTTTTTCTAATAGGACGGGACCGAAAGGTTTGAACAATCGGTTGCTTGGGTGCTCAGAAAGTTTATAAATCAGACGAACCATATATAGGTGTGGCATACTTTGTTCATGCTTTTAGTAGTAGTACGCTTTCATAGAAACCCCGTTCTGTCCGTCTTCCTGTGCACCACGTTCTTATCGGACATGAATGATTATTGTTTTGTTATCATGTTACTTCTGCGAAATCAGGAGTGTCCCCAATAAATAGCATCTCTTTATACGAGTCCTTTTCTGTTATGTAGTTTCTTTGTCATCAAAATAAATAAACATTCTCCATAAAGGTCAACTGTTTATGAACAGCAACACAAAGTACACAATTCAGAACAAATGCGCTCTAATGTCCTAATTTTACTGGTGATAGCTCCATGCGGACTGACCGTTTACAAATACGTTTCTGGGACGCCGATCAAGGGTACGGCGGAACTGGTACTATATATCCACCACTATCAAGCTATTTTCAACCTTAGAAAAGCGCCTATCAGAGTATAGATTAATGTACAACTCATCAGTGAAAACGGCTGACTGCCGAAGCAGCTGGCGGAAATGTCGGATGACTGATAGTGTTTAGTTATCTGTTTAGTATAAACTCGGGGTAATTAACAAAATGCGAGTTTATTCTCTTCCACTAGATGGCGCAAAAGCTGTAGATCGTGAATGTAGTTGCCTCGATGAAGCTCCGCTGGTTAGTCAATGACTAGCGATGAATGTCAGCTGAATGTCTACACCAAACGGAGCGGACAAATAATAACCATTATCAGTTGGTACCCACACAGCCGTGGCTTACGGTTCCCTCAATCAATGTCCGAAACCTCCCTCCAGTTGATAGCCACTAAAATCGAACGAAACTTCCCTCCCGCGATCTAACTTTGTACCGGAAATTAATAGTTAACGGGCAAAGTGGAATGATTTGCATTACTATGTAACCGACCCTATCAAAAGATAAAACAGAAATTTCAAGAAAATGGCATGAAGCCAAAAAGAGGTAGGACATGAGTGAAATAAAACTATCGAATGATCCGGTGATACCGTCACACCCAGCGAGATTTCATATGATTCATTTCGCCCTAAAACCTCTTTAGAGTACTTCGCATGTACTTTAATGCTTGGATTGCATTTTGACCAATGACTCTGCATACCCACCTCGAAGTGGCCGCCAATCCAGTATTTGGACCAGATTTTCGTAACTCTGTGCAACAGGTATTTTCAGGTTTGGGGACATGTGATAGTAAACGGAGCCCTCCAAGAGCTTCTGTCCACCAAGTGGTGTTCGACAAGCATGCCCATTCTCCCCAGTCCTATTAAATTTCGTGAACGACAAGACAATGAGGCGATGTTCAAAGGTTTTCAAAACTCAGGTGTTCAAAAAGCTGCAAACGAAGACTTTGTGTTCGTTCCGAGCATCATTTTCTGGTTGTACGACAAGGCATATGTCGGACAGAATGCGAGAACACAATCCCGTGTCCCTGAATGGAAGAAACCGGGCTCAATTGCAATTGCATCACATTAAGCCGAAACCAGCCATAATGTCATCAACAAAGAGCAAGCCTCCGCTTCCATACACCGGGTACATCAGAACTGATCACGACTGATACGATCCAGATTACTGTGGACCGCAGAGGCGATTGCTGGACCCACAACTTTGCGTCCAAAAGGAACTTGTGAGGCCTCTGGACTTGAAGTGGCCTGCGAAAAATCCGGTCCCAAAAGCCTGTCTGTTATTGAAGTCACTTACTCGATTCCGTGGCCAATTGACCTACGCCTCGTTTAACCCCTTCCTTTGATTTTTATCTCTCTAAAGTGTGCGTACCACCCTTTTCACGTGGTTTTTGGTACCATATAAGTTCGTGATGTATTAACCAAGAGGAACAATCACATAGAACAAGCTTTGTTCGCTAGCTTCGTTGTTCCCATGATCTGGAATGTGCATACATCATTCTCATTCGAGGAGGAGAAAACGCAGATGTCCTTGGATAAACTGATCCAAGCCATCAACTAAGTGTAAGGTTAAACCTATGGACATGCATTCAGTGAGCAACACTTACAATCTAGGGAGAGACACTCGAAATTCTGAAGCGTTTTACGTTTCTTGGAAGTTGTATTAGTTCGGACGGTAGTGCGACAGATATAATCAATGCAGGAATCAGCAAAGCTCAAGTCACGTTTGCTAATTTGATACATCCATGCCGGCAAGCCGCACACCCTTAATAACAAGAGACATGTATATCGGGATAAATTATGAACTGTTTTCTTGTACGTTTGTGAGACGTAGGTTCTGCTAGCAGTGGAACTGAGACGTTTTCGGGTTCTCAACAACCGTTGTTTAATATCTTGTGAAGTTCGGTGCCAGCTAATCCGCAGGGAGGAAACCAGAAAGTGAGTGTTCGGTTGTGCAAAGGGGACTTCAATCGGAGAAGCCCACCAACAAAAGCTGCAATGTTTAGGTCAGATGTTGTGCGTGTTGAGTCCTGTTTCCCTGGCCCAATTCAGAGTGGCAAAGAGAGAAAGGTGGTTAACCTTTGACCTGACAGGGTATCAGCGAGTGCATGAAGTTTAGGTACTGTTGGTGCAACCCGTCTTCCAGGATGCGGCCCGCGTGATCCCACTATTGCACGGTTGGAGGCGTTGCAAGATATGGCTGTCAATGGCGTTCCTGTTGTCATTTTCTATCCAGGTTGCCTAAATGTGTATCTGAATGTATAGGCACCTCGAAGTGACTATGGTGAGCTAGCAATAATTCCCTTCACCATCCAATGTTATTTTCTTCACTATGAGATTTCTAAATAAATTATCGCTGTACGGCAGCGAAACACCAGTACTGAACACTGATGTTACGCTGTCGACGCGCTACATCGGTTAGTAGACTCTACGGGTTGAAACCATGAGTATGATATGGCTACTGCTGCAAAGGAACACAAGCGGAGTCTTGATGAAGCCATGAATGAGCCGCCACGTTCTGCTGTACACTCCTTGGTCACAAATAGAAAGGTCCTTTCGATGTCTGGATGTACAAATCGGTCTTAGTGACCTTGTATGATTGTCGATTCAACTAATACTGAGACGCGTCAGATCTAAGAGATCAGCACTTAGTTAAAGTATGGCTACCAGACACGTCCAGAGGACAGATAAGAGCGAAAAAACCAAGTCTGTGAACGGAAGGAATCCGCTGAGTACAAACGGCTTCAAATTCAATGATTTTGTGGACTAACTATCCAGGATCCAGTGAGTGAGCCATAATACGGGGGGTAAAAATACGTACCGATGGACTGGATGGATAGAACGTACGAATGAGTCCCAGAGACAACAAACGAGCTCAGTCGACGAGTGCTCACTTAGGGTATTCTATCAGCTTGTGTAATGAGCAAATACGACTGAGGCGTGCGACCGGCTACTAGAAAGCGTAGCACACCTGGGGAAAATATATTGGTTCAAACGCCTCATGCCATCGAAAGCTGGATTTGATCATACCGTATTGAAACAACTGGTATTTCTAGTGTCCACCTGAATGAACGCTAAGGAAGTCTACGGATCCATTAAGTGTGTAAAAGTGTGGTTGTTTATGGCTCAAATGTAACACAGATCAGTTTATACAGGGTTCACTGCGAAATGGCATACAAGTACCAGTAGAAACCCGATCGACCGAATAGTACCGTGAGGTGGTCCGAAAATTTTACTGTGGTCCCTTTCTACTTTTAGATGTCTTCACGTAATTTGCTTCAAATATTCCACTCGTAAAATCTGCGCAGTTGTCTGGCAGAGAAAATCACCCAATCTCACAACCAATTGGAGAAATTATGGGGAAAATGGGTGGTCTTATGGTTTTGCCACTGGGTTATATGGATTTGACGCGTTGCGCAGGGCATACTAACCAGTTTGTCCCCAACCAATATGGTGGCAACAATTGTTATTCGGCAAAGAAGATTATCTCTCTTGTCTGCACAAAATTTTCACATCCGGTCGAATTGGCATCGACTTATAATAAGAATGGCGTAAAACATCCATCTTCGTCAGCGAATTCTGAGACATGGCTCATCGGGATTTCCAGTGCCATACTGGTCAAAGCTCATAGGTGACAGGTAGGCTGAAGTCTTGCGTATTATCATTTTTCTCTCTCACGTACTAAAGCAATTTACAGAGATGTTTCTGTGATTTCGTAGTTGGGGATACGATTAGGACCTACGGCGAAACGTCCGGAGCCGATTCATTACTGTCAAAATCGAAGGTGACTATTCAGACTCTTTACTGAGAACTTTCAAACGCACCAGAAACGGAGTAAGCGTTAACCGAAGACATGGTCAGAAAACAGAAACGCTGACCACAACGTAGCGGCATTGTTGGAGGTCAACAACCTTCGCCAAAGGTTGAGGACGCATTTTGATATGTAGGTAGTGTGTTGTGAGGCTTCATCAGCAAGTCTGGTAAGACAACTATGGTAGTCCCCGTCCCTGGTTTGACTCCTATAACCCCTTTCTGCACCTCCCCTATGTCCTGTCTTTTTGCTTTTATTCAATTCTCGTCTGGCAGCATAAACCAGCTGTTCGAGACGTGGATCGACTACGGAGTTAGTATGGACCAACTAATGTTGGGTTGAAGTGGTGACATTCAACCACAGTCCACACATTAGAGCTTGACAAGCTATTCGGAATGCAGGTTACACTGTGGAAGTTTTAGGCATGGCAATCTATATCTCAAGGATCGAAGGAATGAACCTCTGCTCATGACTAAGTATGAGTGAAGGATGGACAGTTGGTGGTGAGGCAGTTGGAAATATAGGTAAGAGCGACACATTCCACTCAACGCACAGGCCCTACGAAGTGAAAATAGTCTCGAGCATGCCGAGTATGCTTCTCGAAGGCGCCTTTTGTTCAGTGAGGGTTAGCGCGGAAGAATCCAGGCCATAAGCATATGTGACAATGTTGTACTAGATTTCTCAGTTGAACAGTTTTTTTCTGCCAAATACTATTGTCCCTGTTCAAAACTGAAGAAATACTTTGAAAAAAATCGGCGCCATTGAGTTAGTTTTTTAATTAAAAAAAGACACAATACGGTGCGCAATAAAAGGTATAGCACATCTGAGATAAAAAAACTGATAAGCAGATTGCTTATGAAGAGAGTCGATAGGCAAATATGGGTATGAGTCCCAGAAAGTAAATTCCACTGACAATTGCTTTGGACTACACCGATACTGGAGACGACGCGGAGTGGGCTGGAATTCCCTGTATCTCGCGCAAAGCCTGTGGAGAGTGACACAGATGATCAGTGTTGAATTTACCTCAAGAAAAAGTTTGATCTGAGCCTTAATGGCGTTGGACTTCTTTTTAAAAACTGTAGTACGCTCGTTCAAGTGGTTGACACGCAAGTCAATGATACGTAACGCCTCCGTGTGATCACACTCGAGGTGAAACCCAAGCCCAATGTCGACAAATATGCGTTCAGATGTGGGGCTATTGGGGGTGTTCGTTAATATACGAGTACTCACATCACGCCCTTCACATATACATTACACCCGATATCGACCATCGTCTTGACGTTAGCCGTGGGAAGTTGGCAATCACGTATTTTCTCCAGTAAGTTCCTCAACTGCAGATATTCCGATATCTCAGCATAGATTTCATCGCCAGCTTCCAACGTTTTTCTAAAATGTGTAAGGGGAGAGAAGGTAACAGTCAACACACCTGAGATCTTCTCGTAATACTTCATTCACATGGTGTTCAAGCCGAGCAACCCGATCGGACAGCGACTTTGGCATAGGTAACTGGCCTCAGCCGAGAAGTGCAGGGCTGGAGGAAAATAAAACATACTTCAAAAGACAGGGAGACGTGGATTATCACAAAAAAATAAAGAAAATTACACACGAATAATAATGACTGGAAAGGATGGGATTATTATGCAAATCCAAACTACACAGCTAAGGGTAAATGCAAGTCGAGAAAATTGGTTTGACACGTGATAGCAAGAACATCGGCTGAAAACATCTCTGCATACATTAAATCTACCACATGCAATTAACGCGCCCGATTTCCGTTTTTACCCTAGCCTTTCTTGTTGAGCTCAAGATGTGTAAATCATAAGCTATTCGTAGATTACACGATCCTGGATTTCCTACACCGAACGCAATGTGTTTAGTTGAGGTGTCCCACCTTCCGGCTTTGACCCAAAGGTTCAACCCGCACTGCGTTTTATGGAGCTTTGACCCCCAGCCCCTGACGGGGAAGCAGTGGACAGTAGGGCTTTTTTTGGTGACTCGGATCGAAGCCGACTACTTCGTAGCCTGACCTGTAAGGCTTCAGGCTGGCCTAAACCAAGGGTGCAGGAAGTGAGACATAAACGTCTCACTACTGATGTTGCGGCGGAGAGCAGATTCGTATGGAACCACAGCGGGCTCATGGGCCTATTGGATAATTCAACGGAAGGGACGGTAAACTTTTGAGTGATCGGATGTGCGGTTTCTAGGACCAACCGCTTATAAGCAGCCCTTCCTCAAAAAAAAGGCGACATCACTGCTTACCCATGAAGATGCTGGTTGCCTGGAAAAAGCACTTAGCTGTCTTCACCCTCCTATCACAAAAGACCTTAACATCAGGCCGCCTCATAATATAATTATTCGTGGTACGAGGTTCCGCTACGCTTAGTCTGTTCTCATTTAAGACATATTTTACGATAAAGCTGTAGGCCAGCATGAGTGAGCCCGACCGTGGGACCGGTTGGTTATGTAGACCGGTATATCTTTCCTGAAACGAAATGAAGCCAACATTGGTTCGAGATCCACCACAAACGTAAGTTAAGGCAGCCATGAAGCATTGTGTGGAACTTAACATAAAATGATGGTCAAAGCTATCTTTTCAACCTGGCCATAGCTCTCTTTCCGTTGGGGCGAGTAGTCTTATGGCATGCGTAGTCACCTGCGTACAGTCAAGGGACTCATGGGCCATTACAACCCTAACTTTGCGTTCGAATGCATCGCGAGTGAGACTGAAACGCGCAAGCAGAAGTTTGGACTGCAATAGTCTCCTCACCTAGGATGCAACTGACAGTCACATGAGTCAGTCGGCTTATTAGCTACCAACAATGTGCCGTGGGTACGTTTTTTTTACAGCTGTTACAATTTATCACAGAACTGGGAAGGGAGGCATCCAGGAGCATTGGAGGCAATGGCATAATAGGTTAACCAGTACTGATTCAACCTAGCTTTTTGGAAAGACGGTAAACTGGGCAGCTACTAATTGAAGGCGATAGTCCTGATGCAAGAACGCCACTATTATTGAGTTGAGACTCAGGGTTTTCGTTTAGGGAGGTAGGAGCTGTTAACCCGCATAAGTTTACTGGTTATTGCTTTCGTACTTTGTTGCGGGGCATACACTCGGGCTCTCCCACTCAGCCCAGGGCTGCATCTCAGCATTGGTAATCCAATGCTCCTCTCAAGCCCGGTCAATGGTTCGGAGACACTGATGGGCAAAGGGCTAGTTTTATCACATTTTCTGAGCGCATATGGGACATTTATTACCAGTATTGCAGTGCACATTGCACTGTTGCACTTACTGCACTCGACAGAGTAATAGGTAGCGGTTGAAAAAAGCTGCCAAGGCCCTCCTGCTTCGGGAAGTAACCTCGTAGCGTGATAGTCGCGTGATTGGTCCCACTGACATCCTCGTGCTAGCAGCTAGTTCAGCAGTTCGCGCAAGCGGTGCATGATTGGTAGGAAAGTGTCGTGGTAGCCGATACACCCCTAAATGACTTAAGCGTAGAAACATTAGGTGCTATGGGGGAAGTACCACGGTTGAATCGATAGTTCAACTAACTACATCTAAAGGGGAGAAAAAGAGTTCCGGCCTAGAGATAATACAACTACTGAAGTATGTAAAATTCCCCACAATCTCCAGTGGTTCCCCTTGAATTGAGGGTATCTTCAGAGACTGTACGTTCTGAAGCATGACTTTGCACTTTGAAGGTGCAGGGGGCATGCCGAAAGATGGTATGCCGGTAATCAACCTATTCAATAGGGTTTGTGCTCCGCCTTGGTCTTCAAAGATGAGGGCAATGTCATCTGCATACCTTAGACAGACAAGGTTATCACCAGAAACAACTTAAACACCTGAGTTTCGAAGACCTTCCAGTGCTTCCTTGATTATTTCCTCAATATCGAAGTTGAATAAGAGCGGAGAGAGTGAGCACGCTTGTTGGACACCGTAGGGAAGCTTTCGAAGAGCTCGCCATACACTCTCACACGCCTATAAATATGTGAATATGGGGATCGGATTATGCCCACAAACTTCTGGGGCATGTCCTCTTCACCAAGCGTGGTTAACAACAGTGACCGACCGACAGATTCGGACGAACCCTAGAAGTCGAATAACACCAAGATTGTGGGTCGTTCGCACATGTGGTACGGCCTTACTACCTGACGCAGCGTGAAGATTTGGTCACTGCAGCCTATACCAGGTCGAAATTTCGCCTGGTGCTCAAGAATGAAAGGTTCGCGTGGCACCGAAGCACGCCGAAGAATCAGTGACGCCAGAAGCCTTGTCACAACAGGAGTCAAACTAACCACCCGGGTTACTACAATCACTGTGAGCACCATTTTTTAGAATGGACACTCTTTTCGACTCACCCCCAGTTGTCTGGGAGGGCCTTTTTCTTCCAGATAGACCCAAATAAGCTAGACAAGCACTGGCTAAGAAGCCACCATCGTTGGAAAGAGTAGATGCGAGGTTGTCCGGACCAGCAGCACGATGATGCTCGAGTAGAGAAATACACTCGGACACTTCCGAGACCGAAGGGGGCTTCATATTCCAGTCCGCCTTTCTGTTGAAGGCCGGAATTCTGGATTGGAGGTAGCAGGTGGCTAACTAAGTTACTGTTTGAGGTACTGTGCCCAGCGGTCCAAACAGGCTACTTTGCTGCATATCACGGAGCCACTTTGGTCCCTGATGATTTCGCTGGTAATAGGTTTTCGAGGTCACTCAAACCAGCAAAGTGGAACAGTTTGGGAACGTTTCCAGCATTATTTGAATCTTCCATTTCTCCGGCCTTTCGGGTCCACCGAGCTTCTCGGTCTGCGTGGATACTTAGTTTCACCTGGCGCCGAATGATACGGCGGGTGCAGTTGTGGTTGCAGTCGGGAGAAATCTGTCGCCGGACCGCCAGCAGAGATATGGTTCTAAAGTTTTTCAGCTATAGCACTCTTCCCGCGCCTAAATGTCATGCCATCAGAAGCGTTACTGCTAGGTTGCCAAAGCCTACACAGTAAATTTGCGCTCTAAACACTTGGACCATCTCGCCCCCTGAAGGTTGTATTATTTCTGATTGTAGTGTGACACGAGGTCAATGCACGAATACGCAAGGTCCAGGTCACGTTTCTGAGACACCTATGGCGGCAGAGTGGTGTACCCCCGAATCTCGAAGGGACGCGTGTACCAAGCTACAATGCGAGCTGTTTCATTGTACGGCTGAGAGACTTGACCTGTTCGGGCAGCGGAACTGAGACGTACTCAGTCGTCCGACAATCGTTGTCTCAGAACCATAGCTCGTGTGGGTTGGTGACAGAGAATCCGTAAAGGGGCAATTAGAAAGCCAGTTTTTGGTTGTGCAACGAGGAATTGCATTGAAGAATTTGTCCAGCACCAGAAGCTGCGTTGGTTGGACCATATTACGCATGCCGAACCGTCGCCTGCATGAGCTCTGTTTTCCATGCCAACTTCTATTTTTTCTCCATAATAAGGCTTTCAAATAAATCATGGTTGTACGGCAGCGAAGCATCGGTGTTGCACACTGATGTCATGCTGTCGATGATGGTGTGGATCACTATCCTTTGATGATGGTGGTGTTAATCGTTGGCCTGTATTTTGGAAGACAAATCTTCCTCCAATTGTGGCAAAAAAGGACCGTGATACAGGACGGCGTATCGAGCTGCAACCGAACTGGGCATCTGTTTGTTCCGACCGTTACAAACTTTCGACGAGTTTCGATATGATTAACCTAAGTAGCACAGCCATAAACCAAGTTCTGACTGCTTTCGTCTGCTTCGTGATCTCCGGTTCTGACTCGGTGTTCGACCGGGTCTCCGTGTCCATGTCGCCTGCATGGTGACCACATGTGTTTTTTTTTATAAAGAAAGCGCATAAAGTGACTGCAGTCATGCCGATAGGGGGCTTTGGTCGTCCGGATTGGCCGCTGCGGATGCTTCAAACTATTCTTAGTAGCATTGAAAGTAAAGTTGGCTGGGGGGTCGCTCTAACATAGCTGTCGCTTCGGGTTCAAGAGATGTTGGCCTTTGTAAGTGAAAGGCTGCAATGTTAGCTCGGGAGATCCTTCAGTTTTCAGTAGTCTGATTCTGACATGACTTCCTGAATGTAAATGAAGGCCGCGTATGAAAATTAGACACCTGAAATGGTTTTCTGTGATAGAAGACGACTTGACTCGCTTGCACTCATGGTTGACTCTACACTTATTGCTCTAAACTTGCATTCGGACCTGCTTACCTAATTTTCCTCTCCGACACCATTACTGCCCCTTTTTGCGGTGCACTGTGGATCCAGATGCCGCTGGTTAAAACCGATTATTTTCTTTGCATGGTCTACTGTTACCCCAAGTCCACCGAAAGAGGACCAGCTCCTCACACAAACCCCTGAGACAAATTTCCTCCAACTACCACTTCATGCATCTCTTGCTGGTAGGTGATTCCAACGTCCCCGAGGCCTCCAGCTTATCAGATCTGGTGGACGTTTTGCATCCGTGCTAATCAAGGTCGTTCAGTAGAGCTTGGACTCAACAAGTCGTCGCACCCACCAGATACTGCGCAGACCAATTACCACTTCCGCTGGATTTAGTTATCAATAACGAAACACGCTTCGTTCATCAAACGCTAATAAATGTTCCACTGGGACACAGTGACCACTGTGTGCTGACCTTTGATTTATTCCACTGCTGAGGCAGGAACCTTAAAACTTCAAACATGGATTCAAAACTACTGCCGTGCAGACATCTCAGAAACACTTCACAACTTAAAATGGACGGAGTAGACATAAGGGACCACTGTCCGGAAAATTTGCGAAGCTGACTTGTTCGTCCCAAAGGAACCAGCGCGCAGTCGAATGGACCACGAACTACCAAAAAGGATCCGCCGTCTACTGGGAACGAAGTCCCAACTATTCTTTAAAAGGCCAGCTACAGGAAACACCGATGAGTCTGCATTTCCTACAAATCGGAACCGCTGGAACTCAAAAATCCACTAACGGAACGTGCGGAAACAGGCACTTTACTGGGCCTCGCCCTAAAAAACAAACGCACTATTTAGGTACATCAGACAATGCCGAAGCAATAAGCCGAATGACTTCTTGAGGGACAGTAGCGGCGACGGGTAGCTGGATCCTACAACGAAAACCATAAAGAATTGTTTTCTGCCTCAGTGACCTCATCACATCCAATCTTGGCAAAGAGTAACTACAAACGGCCTCTAACCGACTTGGTTTTCACAAAGAAGGGTGTTCGCCAAATATTGTACCAGAAAACCCCACTCCGTGCTTTGGAGGCATACGGGGTCTAACCAAGGATCCTGAAAGAAACACCGCTAATGCCGACGAATCAGTTCTGTCTGGTGTTCCGCCAGTCGCCCAACGAAGGCAACCCTCCCTCCGGGATATCAGTATAACCTCATTTCGATTTTTTGTTTCCGACCTACAAGGAGCTCATCGAATAAAATGGTCACCTTATATTGGTTTATGTGCACTGGAATTGTTTCCACGTGTTTGTTTTGGTCACACTCTGTATTTGCCCAAGAAGTAACGGCTTTATTGCTCAAACTCCGGTGACTTACACGGTTTCTATATGCACGCGCTGTGTTGTTTACAAACCAGTGATACCTAAAGTGCCATCCAGCCACTATGTATAACTATACAGTCGCAAAAGAGGTAGTTATCGTACGATAACTATGCTATTACCACAACTTCGTAAACGGTCTCTCGTTGGTTCGTCTCATACGGATTGGACATGTACGTGCATGTCCAATCTGTATGAGACGAACCAACGAGAGACCGTTTACGAAGTTGTGGTAATAGCATCAGCCCTCCCTCTGGTTGGAAGCCACTGTCATACCGATTTACAAAACTGGTGACACCTTATCGCCTGGCAGCTACAGGCCTACTGGTCCTACTTGCATAATAGGCGAGATGTTGGATTAGGGGGATAAAAACAGGCCCGACCTACTCTCCCTCGGTCCCGGTCTCCATAGGATGGTTTGGATGTTGTCGGCTTTTGTAACCGCCTGAAATCCCAGGTGAAGAAAGCGCCCCTAGGAAAACAACCAGCCACCTATAAAGTATGTAGGCTATGGAGGCACCAGTGTACAGTGATTCACAAAAATTTGGGGATGGAAGACTTAAAGGAAGATCATGAGCAGAGGCCGATCAAGCAAGGTTGCCCATCACTGATACCTATATATAAATAAACCAAAACGGCAAGCACGGTATGCTGCACTTCCGACAAAACCGGTGGGAAATTAAAGGTGTCGTGTGTCTATGACCTTGAATCAAGGCCATCCGGTGCCGCTCACTAGAAACGCACTCAAATTATTTCCCTGAAACTAAGCGTTCTGGATGTTGAAACTTTTACGAGGTTAGTCTATTCCGTTTGCACCTTTCATTGATGTGTTTCTCGTATTTTTTTCAAGTGGCCACCCTGTCCGGTTTTGCTTGAGAAGCTATGAAGGCTACGTTTGCCCACATTCACGGATTCACGGATTCACGGATTGATTCACAGGATCGAG
>NW_008751678.1:1989100-1999975 GCF_000715545.1 Opisthorchis viverrini
ACCATGGTTGGGTCATTTATCGGTTCTCCATTTCTGTCCCTCAAGGAGAACGCGGATGGCTTGTTTCTGCGGCGATATCTCATGTGCTTGAACAGTACGTTTTTGTTTTTTCGAGCGAGGTCCAGAATGGTGGCTTGTTTTCGTATGTTCCATTGGCGGATTTCTGACTTACAACGATTCCGCATTTTACAACATACAACCATGTCTTTTTCAAAACAATAATGCGACCAAGTCTTCGTATGACTAGCTGTCTGTGGAACAAAGGCCAACTTATAATTCTTGCATCTAAAACGCTCAGCTTAACTACGGAGTGCAGCCGTCCAGAGTGCTACAGATTGTGGCTAACACATTAGGATAGTTACGGTTACTTTCGCGAACACTACCGGCTACACGGAGCAGTGCATTCAAACAGCAACTTTTCTTGGCTAAACTTCACGACCGCGATTCGACGCCAGTTTTCATTTCGAGAGCGCACTTAGCCACATTTGGTTCGCTAAGAGTCAAAAGTCCGTGTTATTCCAACACTTTCCAAATGGTGTAAAGCCAATGGAGGTGTGACGGGTATTCCGAAGCGACCAGTCTTAAGTACTTTCACGTGTGCTTTGGAGGAAACAGCGGGGTTTGGTTCTATGCGTAAAACGTTTGGTTTTATCGCAGGGACTCAGAAAGCAGATGCATTTTCTTCAAAACTTCCGTGCTTTGAGTGAAAATGTCTGCCTTAAAATGCGTTCTGTTATATGCATGCTCAAATCGAAAACCGTCGTTACTTACACCACTTTATCTGCACACGTTTTTATTTATTTCCGTTCTGAATATTTGGCATGCGTTCAACTTTATAGTCACGGGATGTTGCTTCAGCAACATCGTAGACGCACGCCAAAAATTTCTTCAAAACCGCGATTCAAAAAAGGAAAATTTTAACATAGCGTTTTAGCATTTGATGGTACACATTCGTCCGCTTACGATCGCTCCAGGCGACCACAGTTATGATACAAGTTGTTTAAACGAACTCGGGGGATACCGTGGGCCAGAAATTTGTATTTTAATGTCTGTCGGTTGCCTCGCCTATAGTCTCTATGAAAACGTTGAGAAGTGTGGGAAAGCCGGCTTCTTCGCGTGTTTCCCTGCGTATTAGATTTGGAAATTACCTCAAAACGACTTGGACAATATTCACGCCCATTACTCTCGCGCAAACTCAAATTGGAGGGCTGTTCTCAGTCTGGAGAGGAAAAATTATTCAACGGTTGCGGGGAGCGTCCCACTGAAGCCAGAGAATTCGTCACAGCTAGTGAGATTTTTGTTTTTTATGATGATCAGCATAAGTTATGTAGGGCAAGTTTTGATGTTCACCGATATACCGAGCCAACAGTAATGCTCTTGGATAAACTATTGGGTTAGTGGGCAGAACAAGCAGACGGCACAATGAGATGCCCACTGCTTTCAAATCCTCGCACAAATTAAACGGACTGAATCGGACTTCTGCGTAACATCCTCGTTTGGGAAATATCGGAGATATAGTGAACTACGGGCAAGCCGTCAAAATGAGTATGGTAGTTGCAGTACCGACACCGACACCGCGACGTCGTACTTCGGTTCGTGGACAGCCCCGTACATGAGCCGTTTTTGGTTGTCATTGTAGTCAGGATATTCTTGGGTTCATCGAGGATTCGCGGTGGTTCATTGCTGGCATTCAAACCAGGCTATAAGACAGCAACGTCTACATTTGGGACACTAAATAGAAAAAATGTCCGAAATGTTTGCTAGAAAAACTTAGATGTGAGTTACAATGCTCGTCGAAATGGCAGACAGTCGAAAGTTTCCACAATTCCCAACTACTTCGGTGAGACAACAATGTGCTGTTTCAAAACGGCGATCGATATTGTCTTGCAGATATAGGTATGCGGTCGATGCGAACTAGCGAGGACATATGTGAGTACAAGGGGCGTGCAGTGACAAGATTGTGCGCAACTAAGGTAGCTTTGAACCTGCAGAGACATGAGATCACACATGTCTGGTGACGTTGCCATTTCGTCCGATGGGCTGAACTCGGAAAGAAAATGAAAGAAGCCTAAAGCAAAACTTTGAAGCACCAGCTGCCTCTGAGGCGTTATATCACGTGTATTTGGCGAGTCTCATAGCACCTGGTTTTCTATCAACGGATATTTTTGTTCATAGGGCGATTGCCCGGGATGTATGCCACGACCAGGGCAAGCTCAGACCGGAATCAGTTTTCCCTTCCTTCAATGCAGAAGGCGGCTTTTGCGGTTCATTATGCACGTTGCACTCACAAAGTGTCAGGTTATCATAACGATGTTTAATCCCAACAGGTGGGTGGCGCATCGTCAGGCCTGATCATAAGGTTGACCAGAATGTAGCGATGTTTTAGTTACGGGTAATGGAACATGTGGACGATATGGTACGGGAAGGGTCAAGAGGAGAGGGGGCATAGTTGCGGGTGTGCCATCAAAGTGGGTATAGCAGTGCCATAATAATAATAATGTTTATTCCCAACTTGTGGGTGGCGTACCGTCGGGCATGTTCATGCGTTTACAGTCAGAATAGAGCATGACTGGAGGATTTGCGGCTAGAGGGGCTTCCGCGAAAAGGGGAAAAAGTCATGAAAAGTGAGGAGTATTCGATGAAATAATAATACAAGGTTTCTTTCGCAACTCGTAGGGAACAATGGGCATGAGGTCCGACTAATTCAAAAACTCAGTCGGTTGACATGAACTAAAACTGGAAAACCATTGTTGGGCATGAGTGACCTTGGGCGGTTGGGTAAATGGCCGGAGTCACAACGAGATAAAGTGGAGGTGGGGATGCGATAATTCGAACTGGGAGGACATGGCAAGTTTAGCCTCAAAATTATGATGCAATCTGAGAACAAGGAGACTCACTGGTTGCACTGTTGTAGGGAAGTCAGGTGCAGGGGTTAGGTTGGATGGGGACACAGGGTTGGTTGAATTCGAACGAGTAGTCCAATTAACTGGAATGAATATCATGGTGGTCGTTGGGGTCAATGAAACGAGTGGGCAAGAGGGTACGCTTGAGAGGAGGAATGGAACAGTTGCGGGGGTGTTATCAAACTGAGTATGGCAGTGCCGTGCCATCATTGGCCTGACATGCTTCAGTTTTCGGACAGTCCCGTGACGGACGTCACATTTGAGATGATTCAGCTGGGGATGTGCAGTTCATTGAGCAGCGGTATTCATTTCAGCCTGGTCAAGGAAACAAGCCGGAACGAAACCGATAAGGGATTGTAGGTTTTCTTGGTCCGCTTGGCGATCCCGGAGTTGTAGACCATAGGGTACGTGGATTGGAGATCAGCTAACCAGGTCGTCCAAAGCGGGTACTTCCGAAGTTCAAAGCTTGGGAAGGTGAGGGGATCGGAGGAGATTCGCAAAACGTAGTGAGTTTGAGGGGATATAAAATGGGACAATATGCATCAATATACACAGAAAGAAAGCTTGGCGTCTGATGCAAACAGGGTGATGATAAGTGATTACATGGAGAAGGAAGTAGATAGATTTGTACTTAGTAGGCTAGCGACCAAGGGCTGAGTTTGCTAACATGCGATATTGTATTACAAGGGATCTATTAAAAGCCGATATAAGCGCGCAGAAGCGTGGTATGGGAATCAGATGTGTAAGGGCTGGCGGAAATGGACTTCCATGCTAACTGGTTAATCGAGTGTTTATTACATGAGCTGGATAATACCAGGCGAGAAAGTGTGTGCAAGAGAAACAGTCACCAGTCCCCGAAGCACTGCTATCAGCTCTTATCTGTAGGTGATGCATAGCGATGATGACTTTTGTGTCTACCACGGTGAGTGGTGAGTAGATGTATTCTCTGTTTGGATGACGGTATGGGCTTTGGTGCGGTGTAGCCTCTGTCCTGACGAAAGCAGATACAATTATGCTCGCCGATGTAGGCCATGGGCATTGCAGAGTATCTTCAATTATTTTATTTTTTTCTCTACAGATGAGAGGCATTTTTTTCATCTGTGGTTTATGGTATTGCCAGTTGCATAACTCAACCGAGGCGAGCCCAACACCAGCAACAAACAGGAGTCGGCAGTACTTTTTTTATTTCCTGAATTTAAAGGCCAGACTCAGAACCACCGGCGATGGGCGATGCATCCGCGCTACTGGAGGGTTGGCGGGTATACGAACGCACCATGGTGCATCGTAACAAGGCGACCCTCCCTGTAGGGAGTACCCGTCCACTACACGAGGTTTTTCTCCCTCGTGCATGCTACCAGATCTGCTAGGTGGAAAACCATCCAAACAGTCACAAGTGCGGTTTGCGCATTAATAAATACTCCAGCTACCATTGTTTTTGTTCGGTGGAAAGCAAGGCCAGTAAATGCAGCTCAGTCAATCCGAACAAGCAGCAGCATACAGACGCTGGTAGAGGCAATTCGCGAAGGGGAAGTGGAATGAGATTTGGCAATGAGTCGGTGGGACTGGAATGTTGATACTCACGGCGATTGCAACATGGCTAAACGGCGTCGGAGCGCTGGTGGTGGGCTGCCGCATCGAGCAGAAGCGTTCCGCGATATTGTGTGTGGGAGTATTTGGCGTAGCAAATCATTAAATGGATATATATCAGCGCAGAATGCGCCCTGATAATGAAATGAAGATAAAAATTGACTTTGATTTGGTGTTTATCAGTCAGAGTTAGACTGAAAGCTCCAGTTACTAGACAGAGCTGATAGAGTAATCCGGGGTAGGGACTCGACTAGTACGGGGCATAAGTTGACTGGGTAGAAGAAAACAACCAGACCAGTAACACAGCATAATTAGAATTAGTAGGTGATTAAGCCGTGAGGTGATTTGGGGAAGAAATAGCTAATTTTAGTTTGGTTTTTGCCAGTAGAGTTTGGACGAGAACAATAGACGCTAGACAGAGTTTACGGAGAAGTCCGGTGTAGGATTTAGACTAGCACGAGGTGTAAGTTGGCACGGGGAAAAGGGGAAAAAAGGAAAACAACCAGGCCAATAACGCTGCATATTTAGAAGTTGTCCTTTAGTCCTTTATTATCTTAAATCGGGTCAAGAGGATGGAAAGAAATGGTAACAGGATCCTTTACTTGACCACTAACTGTAACGTTGCTCAACTCATATGCGCACTGGACCAGATTCGTAGAGGAGGTCAGGGAGTAGCTGAGTATTAAGTAAGGCGGCAGCAGTTTCACAGGTGAAGAATTTGTCTACAGACTGAGAAAAACATGGTGATGCGTGATGCTTCGCAGCTGCTCAGGAAGGCTGTTCCAGATGCGAGCGTAATAAACTAGAAAGAAGTAGTGGCGTAAGTTTGTGTGAGCTGGAGGACACACTAAGAGATTGCAGGAGTTGAGGAGTCTGTAGCGAGGTTGTGAGTTTATACTTGGTCTAGCCTCTGCTATAAAGGCGTTCTTATGCAGCAACCGGTGCAAGAGAGCTAGGTTAAATTTTAACCGTCTGAGCCATAGTGGTTCGAGGCCTAGGATTTGACAGCGGGAGCGGTAAGAGAGGAAGTTTGACCAAGGGGAGAGTTTTTTCGTAAATGAGCGTTGCGAGTCCGCAACTTTGGGTGTAAAGGGAAGGGAATGCGGGACACAATTCGACGATTGGTCGTACGCATTGCTTAGAGATTGCAACCGTCGTGTCTGGAAGGTGGCAGGAGCGCAGTATTAAAAAACTGAGCCTGCGCGCTCTTGCAACCTGAAATTGCACCTGGTGGGAAAAGCTAAAGGTACAGGAGTTTCGGAGGCCGAGATCTTTGATCTCTGTAGAATGAGTAATAGGATTTCTATTAATTGTGTAAGCATCAGCCGGGAGAGAGCAGCGGCAGTAAGTTATACAGGATTTTGTGGAGGAGAAGCTAAGGCCAGATTCCTTTGACCAGCGAGTCAGTGAATCTAGGTCTTGCTTAATCTGGTGAAAGGCAAGGGTTTTTGCAGAGGTGGGGAATGTGTACGCGATTTTTATATCGTCCGCGAAGAGGAAGGCCTTACCGTGGGATATGGCGCGAAGATGTCATTGATGTACAGTAAGAAAAGGATGGGGCCTAGCACGCTTCCTTGGATGACTCCGCTAGTGATCGGTAGTGGAGATGATTGTATGTCCTCGATTTGCGTTATTTGCCTCCTGTCTGATAAATAGGAGGGGAACCACCAAAATAAGGTTCCCGCGATGCCAACGGTGCTAAGTTTGTGTTGCAGGTTGGCGTGGGGGACCTGGTCGAAGGCCTTTTGGATGTCCAGATAGACTGTTACAGTGGAGTATCCAGCATCGTGGGCTGCTGTGACGGTCTTAAAGAAGTGAAGCTGGCAGCCATTTACGGATCTTCGAGATAGAAATCCGTTCCGTCGTTCATCTATATCGTTTGTAGCTAGGAGAAACCTGATTAACGGGCCTTTTTCCAGACATTCAAGGGTTCTCAGTAGGAGGGAGGTATTGTGGATTCCCCTGTAGTTGGAAGGAGTTTGTCTACATCCGGATTTGAAATGCGGGTGGCTTATAGATTTCTTCCACTGGGAGGGGACGATTCCATATGTTATATGTTCCGTGACGTTCCTGCACTGAAATTCTTCGGTATCTGAACAACCCTTTAACGGATACCATTTTTGAGATGATTTGGCTTGAATGTGCAGTTCTGTGAGTAGGGGATGAAGTTGGGTTGCAGTACCTCTACAGGAATGATGAGTTGGATGAAGCTCAGAAGGGCACCCCTTGTTTGTTAGGTTACAAATGTAGTTGAGAATATGATGGTTACGGGTGTCTATGAAGAAGACCGTGCTGCCAATTTTAGTGGGCTGCAGTGTATCGGTATCAGAGAGCAGAAATAGAACGAACTTAGAATATATTGCTCTAAACGAGCGGATTTGACACCAAGCGCCCGCCCACTTACTAGATCTTCGCTAAAGCTGTATCCGTGAATGCACGTTTGAGGACGCATGTGACCCTTGGTTCTAGAGGCTCATATCTACGCCAGTTGGTTTTACGACTGACAAGTAGCTTTAAATTCACCGTAACCAGTAATGAATATGGTTGCCGAATTCCGCTGTCGAATCATCGATGTACACGCGGCTCCCTCGTTATAGTCTATTGGACTAATTCAAGTAGTGAGTTTACCTTTATAACAGTAAATCTACAGGTTCGGTGCCGACACCGACCAGGATTTGTGGACGAAGTAATTTGTTGGGCGATTGGTGAGTTAGCCACTACAACTTTGTTCAATTGTGTGTTTTAACTGATATCGCGGAAGAGTTGTACGAGCCATTGATTGATTATACATTTTCGTCAGAAACCCTATCGAGTAAAAAACTAAGAAGTGGATTGACCACAAATAATATTTTCACGGATTCAACCAATAAAGAGAAACCTGATTCGTTAAAGGTGGTTGTGTATTTTTCAGGCGTGGAGTGTTCGCAGGTGGGCGACGTATGGATACGAAGGACCACTGTTGTTCGTTGGATTAGTCTATCATGTGTGGTTGGGCGTTACAGTCAGTTACGAGAATGCGCACGGCCCGGAAACAAGGAACCTCAGCAGTTGAGATCGGATAAAGTTATGAGTATGATGGACCGTCGTTGGCCATTTGACTGGGCTACTGGGTATAGTTGAAGACTCATACCCAACGTTGCGCGTAAACACAGGCCCCGCAATTATAATAGGTAGCCACGGTAGGCGATGTCGACTACAGTTACGATTATAACGGGCCGTTGTTGACCCTTAGATTAAGCTATCATGTATGGTAGGGGCCTCGTTTTTATCGGCCCGGATAGATACTGGCCTGGTGTTTACTACAGGTAGCAGACATAAGCAAGAGCGCGCACATTTGTGGGTATGACGGACCACTGTTGGCAGTTAAATTGGGACACTGCGCATAGTTGAAGGCTAATACCAATAATAAAACCGTCTTTAGCCATTGAATTATGTTGGCATGCATAGGTAAACCCTCGTAATCAGCGTCGCGGGCCTAGCAATTACAACAAGTGTTGGAGTCGAGTGACAACGACTACCTTCATCATGGCGGTCACCACTCATAGAGCGTCATATTCATAACAGGAATGATACGTGCAGCTATCTCGTGACGTCGTCTTATCTACAGGCCTGTCATGCACATATGGGAAAGGGGATCATCCACAGAGTTGACCATCGCGTCACCACCGTACAGTTCATTCTGCTGTCAAACAACGTTGCACCTAATGGAAGTTAAGATCGATGGGTAAACGTGTTGTGATCAGGTACACCGAACAAAACATCTTTTTACTACAATCGCATTTGTTACATCTGAGGACTGGAAAGCAAAAAAACGTTGGCAAGCGGTCTTCTAGGCTGAAACTTGCATTAGATATTCTGTAGATGTTTTTATCCTCATAGAACACCGCGGAACTCTGGAATATGCTAAATCGCGATTTCGTATTTTATTTCACCTAAAGCTGTTACAAAATGCAAATCGGTGATGGACCGTGACCTCAAAAGTTTGCTGACTTAAACAAAACGCTGCGAGCAACATGCGACTAGAAGGCGCGTACAGATTAGACTAACTCATCGTTAAAGTCACAACTTCAAAAACTCCATAGTTTCGGTGAAAATAATCTAGGTACGCTTATTTTCAGCGGCATTGCTTCATATATAGCTAGAGTTATTGAGCGAAGTATTGAGCTGCTCTGCGACTTAATTCTTCAAGGAATTTATGGCGTTAAAAATATATGAGGGATAATTATGTGATATCTTCGCCTGCAGTAGTAATATATACATTGACGCTGCTTTCCGTTGCGAGTTCACATCTCCAGCCGCATACTCTCTGGCGATATCTCAAGGAGGTTATAGAAAGCTCGGTATGTTGGGCCATTCGCAACGAAGAACGCTGCTGCTAGTATACAGGACCTGAATAAGTCCGCGGTGACATCAAACAATGTAACTGACAGTCATGTCCACGAGTATAGGCCATTGCCATTTACAAGCATCGATTCAAACCTTTACCGGTTATCCGATATCGACAAATGTAGCTATAGCGATGGTTACTCAGAACAGGTATCTCTGTAGTAATAAACACAGGATGCGGCATCCGTCTGATGGAGCGGAATATGCGGGGTAACATTTGGTTGGGTAGTAAGTGTAGCTATGCTTTCACCATCATACTTGGCTGTTAAGCTTACAGTCGCTCCCCAGATCACGGGACTCGCCTCTTTTCCTTAAGCTTACAAAGCACGACACACAAGGGTGATTCATCTAACATTGACCGTCTAACGTCTGGTACGTGTCGCAACACGTTATGTGCCGACACCCACGTGCACGCAAAAGTACCTACATATGGAAAAACGGAGCACGTCTGAGAGACAGACTCACGTGCGCACAGGAAGTCAACCACTCTCCACAAGTCCACGGACAATTACGAAAAATGTGTAGCAGCTACATAGCAGAGACAACAGGTTCCCGCCGTCCAGTCTTTCACCAAGGGACACCCACAAATGATAAGTGCCCCTCTTGACTCGCTACACATTTCGCATTGCATCTCATTACTGTCAGGCACAGTAAAATCTGTTATAAGAGCAAATACCTTATGGATTATATTATGCCCATCATCAACTATGCACTTACATAAGCGCAGTTTTCGTTCACGAACACAGTGTAGAATTTCTTATAGAGGAAAACGTTGATAACCCAGGTTGCGTAGACCGTCGTTGGCTTGTTCGCTTAGCTGGGTGATTCGATTGCAAACTTTTCATCACCACTCCAGGTGACATCATCAGTGATGTTTTTGGGAGGCGTAGTGGTGCATAGGCATGGGTTAACACGCATGTGAAACCACTCAGCGCACAATCACGGAGCCACTGCTACACAGTGTAGGATGCTGCAAGTTCCATACGCAGAGCTACCTGCGACGTTCGCCCACTGTGGGCAAGTGGGTGGGCAAGTTACGATATCGGAAGTCGATTCATGCACAAAAAACGAACATATGATCTGTACAAATAGGCTAAGCTACTCAAAAAAGGCTTCAAACAATGCTATCTCGTGGTAGGGTGAACCTATGAGCTGCGATCGGTGAGGCCTTGATTGAAATTAGGGTCTTTGTTGTTTCCATTTTGTACATCAATAGATTCGTTTACAGAGCTTCCATTATTTTTGGGATAGCTGATATGTTTCCAATAATGCTGCCGGGTGCCAATGTGTTGGAATCATTTTAGCCGGGATGCGCTTACCGGTGGTCGATCAGAAAATATTCGAGCCGTTTGTCAAGCCTTCAGATTGGCTTGTGAGCTTTTCGTTCCCAGTCGGGAAGGCCCCACACCCCTCACTGATGCGCTAAGTATTCAGTATCTTCGTGCACGGTGGTGTTATGTTGTAATAATTTAGAAATCAGTTAGTACAAACAATCTCATACCTATTAACCCCCATTCGTTTATTATCCATTCTGCTGGTCAAAAGCAGAGATCGGGTAAGGGACCCAATGTTGGTTCGCTGACCTACATTTTTCGGTCGTGGTGTAGTGTCGCAGAAATATCCTGGACAGTCCACTGCACACAGTTTCACCTAGGATTCCAGAAACGTATAAAGGAATGGCCTGAAACACCACCCCCTAAAAATTCCTTGGAAAAGGCATCGATAAACCCTCTGGAGAGCCGGTCCTTTTGTTCAACCCGCGGATACCTGAAATGATCTCACGCTTGGTACGCCACAAAACCTGGGAAAAGTACTTGTTCGGGGGCCAGCCGTCCCTAATAACCAAACATCACATCATTTGGACGCATGTGTCACGTGCAGGACACGGGCCAGACGTGGGCATGCCCTGATTGGTCAGAATGCCAGCCAATCCGAGCCAAGCACCTTGACTAGACGGTTCTCATCCCTCACGGACATTCTGGCACGACCTTGTGGAACA
>NW_008751678.1:2000010-2000494 GCF_000715545.1 Opisthorchis viverrini
TTCCTTTGTCTCCATAAAGGGCTGTGTAGAGCTACCGTGCCTTTTGATATAACATAGTGGGCGGAGCAGGAAGCCAAGGGACCGATACAGAGTTGCACTACCGTCCAGCAAGACATAACAGTACTTTCTCCTGAAACCCAAAGTATGACTTATATTTTCGACGCCGTGTACTCCCACATAGGCCTGTTCTTATTTCATCACTGATATTTAAGCACTGGATGCCAAAAAGGATTCGGCGACTTCTGGAAAAATGATCCCGACTCTTTTTCAAAAAGTTGAATACATGGGATACAGAAGATGAGCTGGCATTTCGTAAAATGCGGAACCGGTGTAAATCGGAGATCCGCCAATGGAACATACGAAAACAAGCCACCATTCTGGACCTCGCTCGAAAAAATAAATACGTACTGTTCAAGTACACGAGACATCGCCGCAGAAACAAGCCATCCGCGTTCTCCTTGAGGGACAGAAACGGAGAACCGAC
>NW_008751678.1:2001113-2019746 GCF_000715545.1 Opisthorchis viverrini
TACGTCAACGACCTCCCGGACGTTCTTGCGAGTCCATGTTTACTTTTTTCGGACGACTTGAAATCCTGGAGTTCCAATGCCAATGCCCTCCAAATGGATGTAGACGCTGCCAAGCAGTGGTCGTTGGACTGGCACCTTCCTCTGAATGATGAAAAGTGCGTCCATATATCGTTTGACGGGATTCAGCGAATGCCTTCGTGAAAAGGTGAAAAGGGACCAGAAAACTTTATGACGATAGATGCCAAAATGGATTTGGGCATTTGGGTCTCCTCAAACTTGTCCTTCCCACTGGACCATGAGAAATCGGCCCAAAAGGCATTCGCCATTTTACGGATGATCCGACGCACCTTCTCCCGTATTACTTGCAAGGACTTTCAAATACTCCATGGGGCCTACGTCAGACCGCTCCTGGAGTATGCCAACCAAGTTGTCTACTCAGGACGCACGAAAGACGTCACCCTCATTGAACATGTTCAGCGGGTCGCTACGGGAATGGTTGCCGGCCTCAGATCCGTGGGCTACGAAGCGCGTCTCCCGAGGCTTGATCACTTTCCCTGGAGTACCGTCGCCTCCGAAGGGACCTAATTCTTACTTGCACCATGTTTGAACAAAGCTTGGCAAACGGGTTTTTTACCGTTGACCCAGTAAACATCCGGCGGGAACATAGTAAGAAAATTTCCAAGCTCAGAGCACACACATTCATTAGACGAAATTTTTTCTCATTTCGGGTAGTAGGTGCGTGAAATGACCTTCCCCCGACGGTTGTCCATGCTCCTTTTAAAACCCAGCTTAGAACACTATTAGACATTTGTTTATGCAAATCCTCGCGCTGGCAAGCATACTGCCCCAAGCTGAGAACATAAAGGGCAGTGCTATACCCTTTTCTCACTTGTGCCTTTCCGGTGAACGACAGCCACTGACCGACAAGAACAAAACCGACCCGGGAATTCTGGGCAAAAGCCTCGATCCTGTGTATCAGTCCGTGAATCTGTGAATCCGTGAATCCATAAACTAGATCTTGGAAAGCGCGAAGGCACCCCTTCCGTAGCCCATTTTCTTCCATCCAAGTTGTTGCGGCGTATCTTTCACAGACATTTTTCTGTAGGTTCTGTGTGATTTCGAGTGCTGTGGCTCGTGACAGGGAACCTTTTTCAAACCTGCTGGTGTCGTAAAAATAAAATTTTGATCTTAAAATGTTGCGTTTTGTTTATCTGTGCTCAACCAAAGATCATTTTCATCTACTTTCTTATATTTTCAGCTCAGTAAACTTCATTGTCCACGCAAGTGATCAGATCCGTGGCATAATGTGATAATTAGAATAGTGGTAGGTATCTTAACTACCGAATGTACGCGTAGTATAGAAGTCCGAAAATGGACGAATGAATATCATATATTCTCGAATATCGCGGGCGTATTATCAATCGCATCGTAAAACAAAGGCATATAAAAATACACTAAACAGAATGAATAGAATAGAGTCAACCTTTGAAAAATGTTACGTCGGCAGTCCCAATGCATTTCCAGGTTCGGCCTAAGGATCTCGATTTGCATAGCTCTGCTGGACTCTTACCAGTAATTGAATGAGCAGCATTCCTGTACCGCATCAAGAAATTATCAACACCTCGATCAAGATCATGGAAAGTAACAGGGGAAATAGAATTGATGGCAGATTTCAAAGTTCGAACAAAATTTTCAGCAAGTCCATTAGACTGTGGATGACGGGGAGCAGTAAATAAATGACGACAACCAAGTCCTTTTAACCAATATTCGAGAGATTTCGCTGTGAAGTGTGAGCCGTTATCAGTGACCAAAACAATTGGTACACCTTCACGACTAAATAGTTTCCTCAAAGCATACTGAGTAAACTCAGAACTCGGGGATGTCGTGAGAAATACTTCCGTCCAGCGTGAATAGGAATCTACAACCACCAGTGCATAATATTTGTTCAAAAATGGACCGCAATAATCTGCATGAATGCGTTGCCATGTTTCACAGGACAATGGCCAAGGAATCCATTTGGATGATTTGGAATGAATTTTGTGTGTACAGTTCATACAATCCTTAGCCGTACGCGCAATGTCTGCATCCAACTCTGGCCACCAACAAGTAAGTCTGGCAAGAGACTTCATTTTGTCGATGCCTAAATGTCCGGAATGCAAATCGGATAAAATGGCACTTCTGTGTGTTGGTGGAATCACGACACGATCGTTATAACACAACAATCCATCAGGTGTCAATGCTAAACTGTCTCGACGAGCATAAAATGCGGGAAATCGACGACGTTCTTGATGCGTCCATCCTCGTCTTAATGCAGAGATAACGGATGAAAAGTATTTGCGGGTATCACGCACAAGCTCGTCTCGTTTAATCGGAAGCGGTTGTACTAACAAACAATCAGAAACATTAGATTGTGATAAACTTTCTGGAACTCTGGATAGATAATCGACGTGCTGAATGGATTTAGCACCACGATGAATAATGTCATATGTATACGAACTGAGAGCGATGCTCCAACGTTGAACCATGGCTGCGGATGACTTAGCCAATGATTTCATAGGATGGTATATGAATTTCAAGGCTTCATGATCGGTCACAATCGTGAATGGTTTACCAAAAAGATACTTGTGTAGTCTACTTACACCCCAGTAGACAGCAAGAGCTTCACGCTGTGTTTGAGAATAGCCCTGTTCGGCTTGTGTTAGTCGACGGGATGCACAAATGACAGGACGGCCATTTTGTTCGAGAATAACACCTAATCCAGTTGGAGACGCATCAGTTATAACGGTTGAATGATCTTTCGCAGAAAATGGTTTCAAAATAGCGTCAGATTTAAGATAATTGAGTAAAGAACGCAAAGTTTTCTCATGCTCAGATATCCATGAAAATGTTTTCAGAGATAACAGTTCAAATAGACAATAAGCTTTCTGAGAAAAGTTAGGTATGAATCGGGAATAATATTGCAATGCACCAAGTATGGAACGAAGTTCGGACAGATTAGAAGGGGATGGAGCATTGACTAAAGGCGATAAACGTTCATTATCAGGAGAAAAACCATTTCCATCAACAGTGTAGCCTAAACATGATAGTTTGTAAACAGAAAATGCACATTTCGAAGAATTAACGGCAACATTTAAGTCATGAAATCTTTTGAATAATGCAAGCAAGCGTGAATCGTGCGTAACCTTATCGACAGCATGAACTATCACGTCATCTTGATAAGTTACAACACCTTCAAGACCGTCAGTAATTGAATTAATCACATCTTGAAATACAGCAGGAGAGACATTAAGTCCGAATGGCAAGAAATTATACCGATATAATCCAAATGGTGTATTGATGACTGTGCATTCACTAGTAGCATCATCAAGTGGTATCTGCAAGTATGCATCCTTCAAGTCTATTTTTGAAAAGATTTTTGATCCCGCTAGACGATACAACACATCTTCAGGTTCTTCTGTAGCACACGAGCGTTGAAGTAGGCTTTTGTTGAGTGTCAATCGATAATCGCCACAAATTCTAACAGTTTTACCATCAGACTTTAATGGCGTAACAATCGGCGTAGCCCATTTGGAAGACTCGACAGGTGTCAGAATACCTTTTTGGCACAATGAATCTAGAGCTAGACGCACTGGTTCACGCAAACCAAAAGGTACTATACGTCGTTTGAGGAAAATCGGATCACCAGAAACCTCGAGTTTCACTTTTGGTATGCGCATTCCTCCGGTGACTTTGGAGCAGCTCGTGATCAGTTGTTTCAATTCGGTTTCGTTGAAATTTGAAGTAAGTAGTGAAATGTTAACGTTAAGCGCACGTAAAACTTTGAGACCAATTATTGAAGGACCAGAATTCGATACAAGAAAATTACAATCAACAAAGTTACCACTGGAAACTTTGACTGGTATAGTACATGAACCAAGAAGCGGTAAAGCATGTCCAGTGATACCTCTAACAGATAATTGTGTCGGTTTTAAAACAGCAGTAGGATAAAATGCTATAAGATCTGACTCAGGAATAATGGATTCGACGCTGCCAGTATCAATGATAAAACTATGCTTTTTACCAGAGCCTGATATGAGCGTCTTCGACACATGCATAGAATTCGATAAAACAGATAAAGACATGGATGAGATGTTATCAGTCAAAGGCTTGATATCAGAATTTGAGTCGACAGTCAGTCTACAAACTCTTTTGGACTTACATACATCCTGAATATGCCCAATCTTACCACATGAAAAACATTTTGATTGGCGATGTATGCAAGTATATCTGGAGTGGTCCTGTCCACACGAAGCACATTTGCCAAGAACTTTTTTTGGTTGGCGTATTTGACGATTTTGAATGTTCGAATTCAGTTGGTTGTTTTTGTTATGATAACGCATATTGGTTTCAAATTTACCGTGTGGGCGACCTTCCAGCCCTTTCGACTTTAGTGCATTAAATAAAACGGTCTCGTTGCATTTGGTTACTTCTTTAACATCCTGGTATTGCTCGCAAATTTTTCTGATCGATATGAAGCGTTGATCAGTCTGTACTAGGAGCTTTTGTTGTAGATCTGGAAGATTAATTCCGGCAATGAGGCGATCACTCAGTTGGCTTTCAAGTTGTTGGCCGTAGTCACATTTTGCAGCCTGTGTTTGCAGTTGGAGGACAAAATCACGAATACTCTGAGATTCGGATCGAATAAGCGAATTGAATTTCGCTCGTTCTGCGGCCACAAAATTGATAGGCTTAAAATGACTGAGAATTAACTTCTTTAGAACATCGAATGTGCAATCGATCGGCGCCGTAGGGAATGATAAATTCTTCACAAGAGCATAAGCATCCTTCCCAATGTAGTGCAGGAAATAAGCTGTCTTCTTTTTATCATCCAGATCCGATTTGGTAAGACACCAAATGCTGAAGCGTTCCAAATAATCCTCCACCTCCCGTGCAGTTGAATTTACACTGAGCGATTCCAATTCAGATAACATTGTGATGAAGAGAAAAAAATTCCGGACCGCGACGCCAAATGTGATAATTAGAATAGTGGTAGGTATCTTAACTACCGAATGTACGCGTAGTATAGAAGTCCGAATATGGACGAATGAATATTGTATATTCTCGTATGTCGCGGGCGCACTATATATCGCATCGTAAAACAAAGGCATATAAAAATACACTAAACAGAATGAATAGAATAGAGTTAATGGTCACCACACATAAATATCTAGTAGAATACTGTCCCAGCATTGCTGAGACTAGGGGATGCCTAGACGATGCTCAAAAGTTTGAACTCGTACTCCGAACTCAATTACCTGTCCCTTTTAGTCCATCAGATACACGTCGTAGCTCGAAAATTCGATTTTATTGTGTGAATACACAGGTTCGATTGGTATCACCTGGGCCACTAAAAAACGTAGGGCCATATTACCAAACATCATGATAAGAGCAAAGTCCGACAAGGTCCATTGCGTTATGCAGTACACATTTGACCATCCATTCAAACATGCTTGTTTTCAAGTGGTCCGAAGGCCTATTCATAGCTGTATGGTTTGAACTGCTTGATGATCAGCCCTGAGAAATGTAGCGCATAGAAGCATGATCAGTTTACAGATGCTGTTCTTTCCGGGCGACTTTTTAAAATGGGCTCTGTTGAAGCAGTCAGCAGCCCGCCGTAGGTATTCAACAGTCGAACGCTGTGCAACATCTACTACCGGCTTCTATAGTCCGTCGGAAAGAACATTTCTGCTTTGACGCCTCTGCCGATGCTACTACATGTAAAAGCAGGCTGTTCTATGCCGGCGACGGAAACAGTGCAGGCGCCTCTTCTCGTTTCCGATCTGTAGTTCCTTCAATATTCAGATGTAAAAAACCGGCTGCCAACCGGATTGCCAGTGTGATTTTGGTGAGCTTTCCCACCGAATTTCACAAACTTGAACCACGAAGCCGCTATAGTTAGTGAAGAATCTAGAGCCACTAGCGGTTGCGCCGATTTGATTAATAGCATCAACCAAACAACCGCTGGAGCAATTCCGGAAAAATATACAGGAAATCTCCTACAGCTTGCTGATCTACGATGGGTAACTCTTGCCTGTCAGCGCAGGTTTGGATATCGTAGACGCACTAGCTGCATGCACAGGGATCACAAGTTCCTCCACGACACTCAAGGGCCTCAACCACACTGCATCAGTGTGCAATGGACAAGTGGTGGTCCACATGGGCGACCGAAACATTCAGGGTATTTGGTTGTGTGTTGGAATATTGGTGGCTTGGTTACACACATTGGTTGTTGACTAGTCCACTGAGATTGACAGTCAAGTTGCGGTTAATGTCCCCATTTGAGGTGAACTGAAGATCGCGCTGCTGGGTGGGTCATATCTCTCTCCGAAGAATGTTTTTGCTGTCTGAAAGTTGTCACAGGCTTCGGCATTTCGTTACTCAACAAAAACATTGAAGAAAACAGGTAGATTTTGAATGAGACCCACAGGATATTAAAGTCGCAAGGTCTAAAGATGATATCCTACTTTTAGTGTAGTCATAGATCAATCCACAAACTTCAATGGTACAGCGGCTTAGAACGTGCGGAAACTCATGCGCTGTGCTAAAATGAGTACTATGCGGCTGAGTTGTATCAAGAGACCGATCACTAGTATGCAATCACATTTACGCGGCATCAGGAGCTGACTCCTCAAAGGCCACAATTCGCGGTGCTTGCCCGGTGCATTGCAACATTGTTCGCCGGCGAAAATTCTTACTCAAAATTCCAGACTGTTTCCTCCAAGTGCTAGACCAACTTGCATGCTGCGAAAAATGAACAAAAGCTGTACTGAATGCAGAAGGCTGGTGATCCTTAACCGTGCGGTTATCACCAAGAGCCGCTCCTGTCGAGAATCTCAAGTGGGCGTGGGAATCACTCACCCTTCAGTAGACCATTCTTTAATTTTACTGCTGCACTGGAGGCCCACATAAACTTGCTTCCTCCAGGCTTATTACTCCTAAAACAAAATGGGGCAAACAATTTTCAAATATTATACTGACTGAAGCACTTTGGAAAAGGATTGCGAAGTATGGGAAGGCATTCCGGTATTCAATACTTTCAGGGGTCTGTTCAACTATACTTAATTAAAGTTTGGTGCCAAGTGAAAACATATCTACCTACAACAGATTATGCGTGAAACAAGGTTTCTTCCTAGTTTGTCCGCTCACTTAGAAAGTCTTCTTCGACCATGTTCGGGAATATGGCCTGAGTGTCTCAGTGGAGGCACTTTTTTGTGCGTTCTACTTTAAGATTCCGTTTGATTGGGCCAGGCGTGACTGCCGACCATGCCAGGGAAATGTAGACAACTGCCAACTTGTGCCAGTACCTACAGTGGTGGCATAATTGAGGCAAGACTCAGTGGGCACCACGACTGCGTTTTTTCAAAGATCACATAGCCTTGGTTTGTGACCAGGCCGCAGACGCTATAGTTGAATGCCAAACATTTTCCGCTAACGACGAGATAATTTAATCGATCCGTAGGTTTCGTCAGACTTACAACTGTACACGTTATTTTTCCCTGCCAGAGCGATTCGCGTCATGAGTGGCCTGAAGACTACTTTGAGCTTGACATTACCTCAAAAAATTCATGAGCTGCTTCGTCAGAACTCTTGCTAGAGCGTGCGGCGTTCAAAAGGGGGAACCTGAAACAGATACAACAACTGCGAACGAATTGCTAGTTTATGAGGTGCGTAAACAGACTTTAAGCCGACTGAATCGTATATCCATTTTATTTCGGTGCCACAACGGCTCATCTTGCTCATGATTGACAAACTTGGCAAATCGATTGTCCAGCATCAAGACGAGCTCTGCTTGGTGAAATTATGTATCTAGCAGCCATTGCTGCTTGATTACCTGTAAAACGCCTCTTATTGGCGATGTTTTCAGAAGTCCCTTGATTTTATTAAACGGTGCAAATAGACTACTGAATACGGACCACCGGAAATGTTGTTGACTTCTTCTGGACTTTCCATACCCGCCCAATATCTTTGTCTTCTTTCTCCTAGAGTTCTTGCGTGGAAGAATCAGATCTCGAAGCCATTGACAAGTAAACACTAATGGCTATCCTTGGGCTACCGTCGCCCCACTGAGAACTGATTTTTATGACCTATTTGGGGAGTCGATTAATATTTCGCTTCTGAGCACAATAATGCACGGTTTAAACATGCCGAAAAGATTTTCAAGGTTAACGCGCCAAAGCTTGTTGGGGGAAAGTTTCCTCAGTTCGGTTTGTCTATGTGCAAAATAACATTCACTCGACGTTTGACCAAGGCGCACCTAAAAACTAGTCCAGATCAATTTAGGATGCCTTTACATGCGCTCGCCTCCCTACTGCCCAAAGCTGAGAACTTGAAAGGCGGTGCTTCAGTCGTTTGAAGCACGGGTCTTCCAAGCGAAACAAATCCGCCGAGCGACATAGAGGAACATGGCAAGAAGGGATTGAGCCAACATTCTAATCTTGTATGTCGATCCGCCTAAGCGCGGATGGTGGGCTTGATGGACTAATCAATAGCTTTATCTTTTCGAAATGAAATAGTTGATGATGACTGGTTGAGTGCTTCCAAGGCGTAAAAGCCTATTTAATCCATGGAGCAAACTGGAAATGCAGGCCAAAGGCGACGAAGTACGATACAATACCAAAATATCTAATTTTGAGGGCGGAAGAATTGCATAGAAACATGGAGCTCATTTTTAATTGGGATGGGTTGAGTCAAGATCTTTTCATGTTTACCGGAGAATTGGAAAGACGAAGAGTGTGTGGGCGTGCGTTCAGTCGTAGTGCTGATCCCAATCTTTCGGATCCCCTCGGACTGGAGACTTGAGGTTCTTTACAGGTAGAATGCTCTTCAGAAATAATGTTTTGTTTGGATACGATAAGACAATCTACGAAAGAATTGGAGACAACAGAAGTATCGGTGAAAGGAAGAAGGCCCTTGCTGTCGAGTTATTTATTCGGAAATGCCAACTGACCGGTTACAGACCATTGAACAGGGAAGCAAAACACTAATCTGCATCTTAGTTCCAAAAACTGGACACAGATCTTCTCCCGAACGAGTCTTCCTAGAGATTCGATGCCTCCACTCATTCGTTGGTCAAATCCAAGCAAATGTTCTACAGTGGTCCCATGAATTCCGCAACAGAATTCCATTTTTCAATCGACCCAAAGTGAAATTCTACGAACAACACATACTACTCGCGTGCCTCCCGATCAGTAGTATCACCGTTACACCGGTAGTCCTCTTTTGTCGGACGCAACCCGATCAATGCGCCGGTGACAACAGATATATTCCAAATCGGGAATCGTTATCATGTATTTGCCATTTTATGAAGGTATTATTCCTGTAGCAGACTACCCTTGAAAAACGGAATACCAAACATTTTGGCATAGTTAGGATTTGCAGAAAATCAGTTAGGTTTAAAAAAGATCCCGGGACTTTTCTAAGTAACTGAATAAATGGCATTTCCGCATTGCATTATAGAGCTAAGAATTCCGCTGTCCAATTCCACGAAAGAGGTAGGAGAGAATGAAGTAATGGAAGATTAAAGTGTTTGCGCAAGCCCATTCAACTGCGGATGTCGGGGAGCAGTAAGCAGATGATTATATCCAAGTAGGGAGGTAAAAGCTTACAGTGAGTGCAAAACTTTAAGTCCGTCAATCGATGGTCGTGAGGCTGAAATTAGAAATTTACAGTCATTCGGTGACCTTGCGGCAACCTCACAGGAGTGGTACAACTACCAACTAGAGGTACAGAATGTCCAGTGCTACTGTGGATATTAACTTCTGTAGGAACTATCGCAACATCTAGATAAAATGCTGTTAGGTCTGACTGTGGAATAATGGACTCAACGCTACCAGTGTCACCAAGGCAAGCATGTTTTTACCTGAACAGGCTATCTAAGTCTTAAAAACAGGTGACGGATTTTAGGGTGAAATAGATAGAAAAAATGTATGGAGGTCTTCAGTTCATGCTTTCAGGTCAGTAGTAGGATCAGAAGTTAAGTGACACACCTTTTTGGACTTACAAACAAGTTGGGTGTTTCAGTTTTCCTGCAGACAAAGCACCTCGCTTGCTTGTGAGGTCGTAAATATCTGGAATGATTTCGTCCACAAGATTCACATTTCCGAAATTTCTAAACCTGTTAATTAGAATTACGATGTATGAAACGGCGATGAATTCGAGGCACGAAAATGTGTTCGAGATTTGAGTGTGTTGGCTGTCTGTATCAGTGAGGGAGTTTTTTTAGAGTAATTTAACAACACAGGTCCATCAGTCTTCGTTGTATTCTTCACATCTTCATTCTGGTTACATACTTTCCGAATAGTTTGGCATTGTTGATATGGATAGACTTGTTGATATGGATAGCTTCTGTTGTAATTTGGGTAATTGAATACCATCAGTGAGTCTGTCACGCAATCGGTCTTCTAGTTAGGCACCGTACGCATACTTGGCTGTCCGTGTCTATAACTGCAATATAAAATCACGAATCGACTGAGAACGAGAGCACATCAACATACGGAACCAGGCTGTTTCGGCTGCTACGAAGTTAATAGGTTTGAAGCATTGCAGAACATTTCCTTAAATGCATTATAAGGAATATTGATTGGGGAATCAAGATATACTAAATTCTTGAGCAATGCATACGCCTTCTTGCCAACAGAATGCAGAAAACATGCCGTGAGTTTCTTATCATTCATTTGGAATATTGAAAGACACCATATATCACCATCATCGTTCCAGATAATCTTCTACATCTCGCGCATTCGAATTGACATTTAATGGTTCCAATTCGGAAGGCACGATGAATTGTTTCGATAACGACACCAGAAGGTATTAATTGAGGTCAGCTAAACGAACTAGAAATTCAGAATTCAGCACTCCGTAACGAGTAGCACCTGTGTTCAAATTATTGTGTATATAGTGCTTGTAAAATTAAAATAAGAGGATGGTGAATAGAGCAATGAATAGAGCATCAACCATGCTCATCACGCCCTATGAATAGACAAGCTATTTTTGTGTCAGCCAGCCGACCAAAACATTCCGTTGTTTTCCTGGTCTCAGTGGACGAGTGCAGCGCAGGGCATACGTATGCCTCGGGATCATTGAAACACACACACACTACCCTGCCTCAGCCATGCTTTAGACATAGGATGGAATGTGCTGCTGTATATGTGCATGTGTTCGTCTCTGCAAGAGAACATCAAGCTGTCTAGTCTTCGCAGTTGGGATCCCAGTTTCATGTTGGAGGCAATTTGGGTTTGCCGAATGCTTCATAAAAACTACTTTGACCACAAAGACGTTGCAAGTTCAAAACAGCGCACCACATAGATAATAACACAGCAAGAGTATCAACGTGCAAATAATTTGCGCATAATTCGTAGTTGGTCGGCTGAGTTGACTTCTATCTAGGTTTTACGGACCAAAATTATTCTAGGATGTCAGATTAGCGGTAGGTAAAATGTTTTCTAATGCAAAGACGGAGTAAACCTAGCCCGTAACACGGCTGAGCTGCAGTTGATCGAAGCGGACAAATTAACGTCATTAGGCTACGTGAGGTGTGCACACTAGTCGTTTGGATGACGTTTAGCCAAGAGATTATAATTGTCCCGTGTTATCGAAGTCGTCTGCAGTCGCGTCTACTACTGGTTTGTCACGACAGGCGACGGGCAATTCACATGGGGTTTGCGCTCATCCCGTATGTCACGTAAGAATGAAAGGCAGAGAGCTTCAGGAAATTTCTGTGTCGTTTGTGGCAGAATTTGATACATCACATAGCATATTGCTTGCCGAATCCACTCTTCTTCAACATTTATCCGAGGCATAAAAATGCAGTAGATAGACCTGATGCATCAGAAGTCTGCAGCATGGATGCTGCGTTCATTGCTTATTGGTTTACTTATAAAGTTGTGGTAAGACACATTTTCTTACATGCTATAAGCAGTATCCTTAACACTTTATGTTTAGCCAGTCTCAGGTTGCAATTTGTAATGACTCTGTATTACTTAGGTGAGGACTGGTTTCAAAACCCGGACCAAACTGAGAGAGCCACAACAAGTCCACCGTGAACTCTTTGAGAATTTCTGGGAAGTCCCATCCCTGTCAGCCGCTGTCTTATTCCCCCGGTTCTAAAACAGATTAAAGCGGTCATTCTTATCACATCACGTGGAACGCATGTGCACGAGATTAGCTTGTAAAATTACAAGCAACGGCGGGTGCTTAGTCGGATTAATCGTTCTATGTATCGGATGAGTACGACTGATTCGGATAAACTCATACACATTACGGGAAACTGTATGCAACGTGAACATAATAAAAATAACGGTGGAAGATTGCATGGGTGTAAAGCGAGTGTTCATACCTGTAGAAACGTTTGTGCTTTTGCCACTTTCATCCAGCATAATAGACGCGAAAAGCCTATTGTCCTCCATAGTCGAAAAGGCAGGTTATCCAACTGATTCATACATTATACCGGAAGGAAGCGGACCGATGATAGTTCGTCACTAACATGTCTGGAACTGATGACTTCCATTGGTTGGAGACAGTGTCCTTGAATGTCCGGTTGTCAGGCTTTTCCTCCGAATTATATATGTCAGTTCATACCCAAAAGCTAAAAAATTGTACTAAAGCAGTAACCACAAGGCATTTTGGACCATGATATATTTATCAAACACCCCGCAAATTGTGCAGTTTATGTTTGTTCCGCAGACTGTAAAGGAAGACCCTGAATGAAGAACGGGAGCCGTGGGATGCGAAACTATCTCTACTCTGACCGTAGATATCGGCCACTGTTCATTTTTGTTGGATGTATTGATCCAAATTTTTTGCGATTCTGATGTGTTGAGTCAGTCATTTTGTATTGCGGTTGAACGTGCTATTCTCTGTCCCAATAAACGGTTCAATTCAGGTGATTGTTCACCGTTCCTGCATACATGACATAATTCGTTGCTGTGTGTGAGAAGTTTGAAAGTTAAGAAGCTGGAGTACCAGAACGAACGAAAACTGTAAATGGGAAAACAAGATACCCTCAAGTAAACAGAGAAAGGGAGAAAGCTTGACTGTGCGCAATGTGAAGATGGCCATTATCAGAATAACTAACTTTGGGATGTATATTTTCTTACCGCACGGAGTTTATCGACCTTGTAACGGTTTTAAGTCAATCGAAGCACAAACAGTTCTTAAGTGAACCAACTGAGCCACTGGGTAGTATTTAAGAGATTCCGATATGACTCATGGGAACCAAAGATCTAGGCTTACGCACCCCGAAGACCTGCAAGTAGATTGCAATCAGTGTTAATCGACATACATATTTTCGGAGAATTGGGTAAGCAGTGAGTGACTATGTTGCCAAAGATTCCTTAAGCGATGAAGTCCCGGTCGGATAAAAACTACTTTAGTTGATTTATTCCATAACTAACTGCATTATGTTCAGCATACTGAAAATCCAACAGTAGGGCAGCTATCCAGAAGTGGTCTCAAGCCTGCCAGTTTGATGCATGCAGCGTAGTGTGCACGGGCTGCGCATGCAGACGCTATCTATCGTTGGGCGGTGTTCTGAACAGCAAGCCAAAACACAACTCAAATGACTCAAGTGCCACGAAAATTATACCGTCTATAGCATGAATTTCAACACGACTCCTAACGAGGCAGTTCCTTCATGTTTGGCATAACGAATATGAGTGAATTTCTTGTCATCGTCCTCCTGGACGATTTCGTGGCAACCTTTCAGCGGCCAATTAGGAATAATTCATACCATCAAAAACGGCCATACGTCCTAAAAAGCCTATTGGGTAAGGGTGACTAAATTTTAGCGTGTGATTCCATATTCGTTTGCTGATTGGACATTTCAAAATTTGGTATGACACAAACTGCTTACTTCGGGCAAAAATAAACTCAGTACAACCTACTTGACCGTTTTAAGGTACGCGCCTGTCGTTCGGTGCCAAACCACCATTGTTCGGAAATGCAACAAACCAGCTACATCGTATTACATGTTTTGCAAGTGATCCAGGTGACTTCCACTTCTTGAAGTGCCGCCAAAATTTTCGTTTGCCTGTGGTGCCTGGTTTATCGAAAACTTGGATCCAGACAAAATGCCTTTGCATTTCCCTGGAAACATGAGAAATGCACTTCGGCTAATTTGGGGCTCCAAGAGTGCTCCACATGCGAAACGTTTTCGTTCGGACAGAAGCTGAAATAGTTTAGTGTCCACGCAGTTGCTGGATTGCCTAGGAAATTTGGTGCATCAAAATAAAAATTTCCAAATTGCTGGTTGAGCTGCACTTTGCCTGTGGTGCCTGGTTTATCGAAAACTTGGATCCAGACAAAATTGCCTTTGCATTCCCTGGAAACATGAGAAATGCACTTCGGCTAATTTGGGGCTCCAAGAGTGCTCCACATGCGAAACGTTTTCGTTCGGACAGAAGCTGAAATAGTTTAGTGTCCACGCAGTTGCTGGATTGCCTAGGAAATTTGGTGCATCAAAATAAAAATTTCCAAATTGCTGGTTGAGCTGCACTGAAATGGAGCATTTTGGACCAAATATTGTAATGTGATCGAAGAATACCAGGAAGAGTTTCTGATACAAGCAGAGTTCTTGCCTACTGACACGGCCACCACATAACTTTTAAAAGTTTCTTCTCATGTGATCGAAGAATACCAGGAAGAGTTTCTGATACAAGCAGAGTTCTTGCCTACTGACACGGCCACCACATAACTTTTAAAAGTTTCTTCTCGGAGTGTTTTTGCACGGTCAGTTCAAGTTCGGCTTAGTAAACACCATATTCATTTGAGAAAAAAAAACAAATATAATCAGATTTCAACAAAACTGTGGTTGTTTAGAGAGATTTTATGGTTTCACATGAATATCACTAAATGCTGCACTTTTATGAGAAATCTCTCCTGTTTGAACTACGGCTCTAGACTAAATTTGCGTGCACCACTAAGGATATGGTGTATTAAATTCTGAAAGGAACTATGGACTTGGAACTAGGCTTTTGACGACGTCTTTATTCCATATTCTGCTGCTCTGCAACATTTTATGTCCTTAGTTGAGCCTGTCCTTTGATATATACGACAGATTTGTCGAATCACGTGGAGTGCCGTGAGCAAATCTCCACAGGAACGCAGCGCTTGTTGGCACTTTTGGGAAACGTTGGATCTCTCCTACATGTATCACGATTTTGTTAAAATTGTCTTGAACCGTTCTTATAGCATGAATTTTGCTTTCAGGCATCCGTATCGGGAGTTGTCTCCAAGTGGGCCAATCAGCTCTCTTATCTATGTAAATTCCACGTAGTTTTTGCAATGCCATAAACGATTTCCTTGAATGGAAGTCAAGCTCCATAACTCAGCTGTGAAACGTTCGTTCCCCACAGGAATCTCAGATCCATCACTCTGTGGGCCTCTCAGTTAGTTAACTGGCATTTTCTCACCGTTTTTCATGAGTTTCAGGTTTCCACCTAAACGAGCGATGTAAATATCCACCTACTGCCTTTTGCTGCTTCTGTAGACAGCAACATAATCCATCATGTTCATGAAAACTTGACGAAAACTTGACGTCTCAAAGAATGTTTTGGGAACGAAAAATCTCAGCCTTTGTGGAACTAATTTGGGAACTATCCCGGATATCGAAGTATCACGTGACATATTTATAGGTTACTTATGGTATTTCGGAAGCTGAACAACTAAATAAACTTGAGCACTGATTTTTGGACCTTCTTTCGAATATTATCGATTTTTCCATAGTTCCAGATGATCCATGGCTTTTTGAAACAAGGTCAAATACAGTAGCTACCTTAAGAGGTTATCAGGTTCCTACTGGAGGTTTCCGATCGTCATTGACCAAATATCTCCGGTGGGTGTTGTAAATTTGCAGATATCAGCCAGTATTAATCGTTAGACGTGGTTATTTGAATTTGGCTCGTTCATTCAGCACACGAAACGCGAACTATTTTCGCACCTGTGCTTTTGTAGAGAAACAAGACTGTGTATCCGTTTCTTTACCGAATTTTTGTTTATGGTCATTGCATGTATTGCAGTGTCTCAAGATACGAGGATACTTAGTTTAATGCGTACAACCTCAATCGCATTGCCATACTCATTCTCTGAGCATGGCGCTATAGGTCTGGTGCAACAAAAATTGAAAGTAATTTTGTCACATTTTAGCAAAGCAAAGCAGCAAAGTTGTTTTAATACTGAATGTTGGAGAAGGGATTTGATACGCAATGCTGCCACGCATTCCAACTATAGTTCCCGAATGGGCACTCGACAAAATGACGTTTTCTTTCAAAATACAGACAGTATAACTGTGGAATGTATTCATAGGTATGTATAATAATCATTAAAAAAATATCTCAATCGCCCTAGACAGTTCTGAAAGTTCCTGTGTCTGATACGATTGACTGATCGTGGGCATATTTATGCAAGTCTTTATATAAACAGCATTTGGAAATCTTTGACTGAGGGTATCTAAATTGGAGCAAACAGCTTCCGTCTGCACTGGAAGAAAGATTTGCATCGTTTGACTTCCTTTTTTTGACAAGTGAAAGACCATGAAATTAGTAATCACGAAGTATTTAAAATCTAGATTTTTGTGACCTTGGAGGTCCATCCATTTAAACAGGACCCTACCAACAAAGACTTGCCAAAATGGGCGGTCGAGCCAAACTTGACACTGAGAGAAGTTTCGACACAGGAAATAATGCTATTTTAGGAAAATTATTCTCGGTTTTTACCTGGGCATTTGGATCTGAATTTTTGTTACACTCTTACGGTACAACTATACCGCTATCTAATTTGTTCGCTTAAACAGACTGAGCACCTCAGGTGCCAGTTTTGAAAGTTAAATGGGTTGGGCCTTCTATAGTGTCAGGTGTTTTTCTCTTGGTTTGTTTCGCTTGTGCTTCAACGTCCACTGTACTGGGTCACTTTTAGCCTGGAAATTACGGATGACTTCGGGAGTCAGGTTCAGACAAAAACGAGATCCCATTCCAAATGATCCCTGTCGTATAACTCTGGGAACGGAAAACAATCAGAATAAACCGATTCACACACGACCGATCACCAGGCCGAAGACTCGTATTAAACTGATCTAGAGTCAAGTGCCAGCTTTTATTTAGAGTTTGTCCAAACTTTATCCTCGTAAATCATTCATAATAAGCTACCAATCATACATGTGTGTGCCTCAGAATGCGTGAAATGATTCGACAAGTGTTAGCGACTTCACAAAATTTCAACAATGTAAGGAAATGTACGGATGAACAAAAGTGGTTTCAGATGGTGGTTGGGTTGAACTTCACTTTTAAATTCTCAAAGAATCTGCTGAATTCTACAAAACTAGCAGAAAGTGGTGAGCAAACTGATAAAGGAGTTTGTTTGATTTTAGTAGAAAGATAGATAGAATGGTAATTGTCTTGCGTAACCAAGGGAGATGAATGGAAGATAAGTCTACTTGTAAAACCCTCGTTAACGGACATGAGATATAACGCTCTAAATGAAAATTCAACAAAATATTGAGTGCCGCTAAGTTTAGCAAAGATGACGCACCTCAACGGTGAAAAATGTACAGACATCAGATAATCCATCACAACAAAAAGCAGTTGATAAATATTTAGATCGATCATCAAGATGAGGACGATGCGCGTCCAGGTGCGTAGGTCTACAACTGCAGCACAAGCAGCCAGTTGAGTGGATGTTGAAAACGTTGGGTCTGTCTTTCCGTGTTGAAGGTCTTTAAGTCCCCATATGCTTGTGTTGATGAAGCTTTGGGAGAGAGAAATCAAATTACCCATAGAATTGTACGTACTTGTTTGTTTTTAGTGGACGTGGGATAATATGCATCTCTAATTCATCGGATGTTCTCCTCTTAAGTAATATGTTGTATTTGGAAACACTTAAGTCATTCTCCGCGAAGGTATATTTAAAGTTACTAGTTTGAGGACATAATGGCTGCCATAACGCCAAATGAGCTAACCCGGAATTTAGGGTTGAAATGAAAACGTACACCCTGGGCCTAAAGTGTTTAAACATATTAGTTAGTATAAACAACACAAATTATTTAAGATTGTTGACGTTTATTGGTATAGTATTCATTCCACGACTGGCCTCCTGTTGTTCTTTAACTGCTTTTGCCTTTGTTTGTCCCATTGAAGCATGCTTGGGTTTCTCTGCGACAGACTCAATATCTATTACAGCAGATGAATGGATGCGTGGTGATCTGCCTACCTCATTCTCCTGGTAGTCAAGGTTTAAAGTTGAAATGTATGTGACGATTTGTTCGAGTAAGTTAGAATAACTTTGTGACTTTGAGCGAATCGTCAGGATTTTGCATCCCACGGTCTGGTAGATATCTGGGGGCAGTTTAGCCGTCTTATGTGCGAAAACCACCAGTACAAACCAGCAAAGCATATTTAAGCAGTAATATTTTGTGTTGTATTACTGTCTTTGTTTATACTTAACGTAATCCTCACAAAAGATACCACACAGAATAACCTATTAGAAAGGGTCCTGATGCGGTATACAGGCATCTTGTGCTCAGCCCAACGGCCGTGACTATGTTGGTGGAGATGTTATTACCATTTGGTATGCTTAGCCCTGTCATCATCATCATCATCATCATCA